>NC_057810.1:281588564-281612318 GCF_018294505.1 Triticum aestivum | reverse complement strand
GAATGTGTTTTGAGCTAATGCAACTAGCAACAGATTAAATGAAGTTGGTTTGAATACAAGATTCAAATTCAAACTCCATATGTGATTATTTAAATGTCATTCACTTCATTTGCTCTAAACAGTAGTGATAAGTTGTTCTAACATGCATGAAAATGGTACAGATGGATTCCTTGAATTTTTCTGATAATTTTTCATATATAAATTATTTAATTTGGAGTTACGGTTAATTTTCTATGAATTTTGGAAGTTTTTAGGCATTTTCTGGAATTTCAGAATTAAGTTAAATCCAGAAAATGAGTTATGACATCAGCACTGCGTCATGCTTGCATCAGCAAGTCAACAGGGCTGCCCCGGGTCAAACCTGACGTGTGGGGTCCACACGTCAGTGACACAGGGACTAATCCCGGTCAAACCCAGCGCTGACTGGGGTTTGACCAGGGGTGGGGCCCGCTGTCAGTGGCCTAGTGGGTGATTAGCGGGGTAGTTAGTCCCTAATGACCGGCCACATCAGCTCCTGCCGGAGTTTCGCCGGCGGCGACCATTCCGCACGGCGGGGGAACGCTGGACTTGCGCTAGGGGCATCGGATCGACGCGCCAAGGGCACCAGGAGGTAGCCCGCGTCCGTGCGCATCTAGGGGGACCAACGGGAGGTGCGGGGGTGGCCGGAATCAGCAACGGCGGCGAGCGAGGCGGCGGCCGGAGCTCGGGCGAGGTCGGGTTTGGCGTTCGGGGGCACGGGAGGGAAGCTAGTGGCGGCTACGGGCTCCTAGAGACGTGTTGGGTGCGGTGGTGTGCTCGGCTTCGAGCTGCAACGGCTCCAGCCACGATGGTGACGAGGCATGGCGGCGGCGAGCTCTCGGGTCCGGCGGAAAGGCGGCTAGGGTACGGGAACGAGCGCGAGGAGGAGGGGGAATGGAAGAGTAGCTCACAGGGGTTGCGACGGTGGCCTCGGGGAGCTCGGGGAGGCACCCGAGCCGACGAATTTGACGAAGATGGCCGGCGGTCCCGAGGTTGAAGAAGCCGGCGGTGGCGACGTTGCAGGGGCTCCCGCGGTGCGCTTCTCGGCGAGGAGGAAGAAGTGGTCGAGGCAGATCCCCTGGGTACTTCGGGTGGCAGCAAGGAGCACGGTGGCTACGGCGAACGGCGTCGGCGACGACGAGCTCCACTCGGGCGCGTGCAGGGAGGAAAGCAGAGGAGAGAACGGGGTCAAGGGGAAGAGAGGGAGGGCTGGACGGCTCCGGGCGGCTGCGTGGCGTCTCCACGCATGGATAGGCTCGAAGGGGGAGGCCTCCAGCGTGAAGCAGGAGGTGGCCGGCGTCGACGCGCGCCACGCCTCGCCTCTGCTCGTCCTCCTGGCAGAGGAGGAAGAGGACAAAGGAGGAGGGGGTGGGCTGGGCCGGCTGGGGGAACTGGGCCGGCTCTGGTGGCTGCGCGGGTAAGGCCAGGTAAGTGGCCCAGGTGGCCTTTCTCCCATTTTTTTTCTATTTTGTTTCTCTTTTCTATTTCTGTAGTTTTGTTTCTGATTTAGTTTATAGCCCAAATCATTTTAATAAATCCTGCAAATAATTGTGGCCATTAAATGAATTATTACAGAGGCCCTTAACTATTTTCAGAATTGTTGGAGCATTTAAAAATATTAATAGTATTTAAATGCCCCAATTCAAATACAATATGGATTATTCAAAAATCCATAATGGCCCAAAAATATTGGCATCATTTTTGGTAGAGGTTTTTCACCTTTTCAAAAATCATGAACATTTTTGAAAGCCATTTGGACTTGCTTGAAAGTATTTTAGGTGAACCTAGTGAATTCCTTTAATGCTAGGGTTTGAGCAATCCCCATTTCAAATTTCATAAAATTTAAACATGTTGCATGGATGCTAAAGCAAAAACAAACAAGGGCTGATCTGGGGCTGTGACAGCTCACCCCCACTAACAAAAATCTCGTCCCGAGATTCAAGCGTAGGGTAAGGTGAAGGGGAAACGCAACTAGTACAATCTTCACGATCCAGGGTGCACTTCATAGGAATGTTGATTCGATCACCATTATTGCCTTGAAATCCTGCTCTGAGAAATCCTGTCAACATGACATGGAGGGAAGAAGACTCTAGAAGGATTAAACTTCTTAAAGAACGAACAACTCAGGATTAACTCATGGAATGGAACATATGACCATCTCTCGGTTGAGACACGAGATACACATCAAGAGGGGTGGAGAGAAACGGATGACGAAGGTTCACTAGGTAGACAACAATTCCACACCTAAGAAGGTGGTAAACGATTGTCAACGTAGCGAGGAGTTGAGTTGCCATGATACCACAATGAGACACCTTCGGAACCGAGACTCGTAGATATCTCCCCTTAAGTGGCAAAAAGAATTACCTTTGATTCAGAGATCATTGAAACTCTTCATAGCAGCATAAGGCAATTCACAACGATCGTTTGGAGGGGGTCTGTAGAATGGCATACTCGGACTTGGATGATGTGGATTACCTTGTTGAAGACAACGTAATGGATGAATTTGCTTATCACCGGAGGTGGAAGAGACCCATGGTAGAATGGCACATTGGCGGTGCAAGCTAGGAACAAAAATGCAAATGCTAGGAATGATTCTAGTAACTGGGGAGAGGCTCAACAATAGAGAGTTATTCCACTATTGGAATGGTTATAGCATAACCGAGGAAGTTGAGAGCAAACCTAGTTAGTGTCGACGGTAACACCTAACGCTTGTGCGTGCTCTCAAGAACTTGAGCATTTCCATATTCATCAAGGTTTTACCAACATCCGTGTCAAGGATCCTGGCAACACAACTTGCTACCATGATGAATGATGATGGATGATGCAGATGCAAAGGAGGATAACATCATCTCAGATTTCACCCTTGACGGGGCCAAGGAGATAGAATCTGGATGATCGACCGAGAGACATTTAGCACTCCGCTTCTAATGTTCTCCTTGATGTGCTAGTGTATCCCATTCATTGAAATGGTTTGGTATCTAGAACATCAAGTAAAAGGTCGGACTTCGAGATCTCAGAAATCCATAGGGGCAACTAGGGAGTAAATCCTACGAAATCCCTATGGGGGGGTGGCCAACTTCCTCAATCAAGATATTATAATAGCAGGTCTTCCGGCTGGGTGTGTTGGCCACGACATCCACTTTACCGATTATCGAGGGACCAATATTATAATTCTTGGGAAATGTTCCATCCATCACATCTGCCTGAGATTCAGATCTGGTTGGTGTCAGGATATTCCAAACTCATCGAGTCTAGGAAGAAAAATAAAAGTTTGCAACACAAATCGACGAGATGACGTTGCGAGATTCTCGGGAGACGAACTACGATAGCAAGCTCCAAAACATGAGCTGGTTCTGCTACAAACATGTGAACATGTTGTCCAAGACAAGCATGACCACAAAGTAGTCTTATAATAAAACACTACCGAATTCAGGAGGGGAACCATCATCGAGGATATCGAAGTCCTTGCATAAGGTATACTCTTAAGAAGGAACTTCTTCTCCTTGAACAATTCAATCAGTGGCTTGGTGTGCTAGGGACACATATAGATTCAAGGTTGCAAGTCTTCAAACCACAGAATTCTTCGCACGTGTGCATGACTGATTTGGAATGATTCCAAGAAAACAACATTGACTTTCTCGAATCCACGGCGGCAACTTGCATCAGATGCACATGAATTAAAGGAAGTCACTTCTTTTATCCAAACATATACTTCATGAACGGGCATGAAGTAAATGCTTTCAAAAGTTTCCAACACTAACTTAATGTTCAACAACATCATGGAGGAGATAAGAATGTTGTCAATGGGCTCAACAACAACTCATCAGAATTTCCATATCACTGGACTTCCACCATCGTGTGAACACGGTGATAGCATTGGTCAGCCCCAAAGATATAATGGTGTATGCTCGAGGGATCAACCACGAGTAAGACAACATTACGAACATCGTTGGTTCTGACTTGATTTGACGATAGCCCACACTCAAATCAAAGGATTGATAAGACAATAGGTCCAGCAACTGATCACAGGGACCAATCGATGAAGATATCATCTTTCTTCAATACACACTACACAAGAATATCCCTTTGGAACGAACTAAGTCAGGCAAGCTTTTATCTTCCAACCCTCCAAGTTATTGTTTAGCTTAACCAACTAGCTCAGGGATACCTAACACCGATTCTTGGAGAGAAGGTGGTTCACAAGAAACCAACTTGATCACGAGCTCAACATAGCGGTCAGGTGACAACCTGGTAATACTTCTGAGAAGATATTCAGAAAATCACGAGCCACCGGTATGTTACTAAGCTCGAGAACAATCTTGCTTTTCAGGGCAAGACGATATGATCAATAGAGCAAGAATTTGAAATAATCCTAACCCATCGATCGAGGAGGGCACTGAGAACAAGGGCTAGGTAGCATGATCAACCTTAGAATGATGATTCGAAAACCAACATACTAAGAATGAAATTATTATCCTTTAACTACCAAGCAACAGAGTTGCTAGCAGTATTGATTTCACACATCACAATTCATTTGTCGGTATTCCGGTTGCATCAACACGAGGGCCGAGGAATGAACAGTGATGGCAAGAAGTATCACTGTACCAAGAGTTCATGGGATGGTGTGCAATTCCTATAATAATCTCGATATAAAATATGTAATACTCCAAGGTAGAGCAAAACCAAAAGCTGGATTGGCATTTGATCTGCGGAATACAACTACTTTGACCTAATCCTAGATATGGATGAGGTACTGGAGTTTTTTTCTCCTAGTCATTCTGCAATAGAATGGCTTGACGGATCACAAGAGTAATAGGCATCGATAAACGAATGCATGCATACTCTTGATATCAATTGATAGACGAGGGTCAGAATGCAACTAAAGAGAACAACTCAAAGGAACATATAACTTTCTGAGTTGTGGATGCATAGATTAGTATGTCGAACCAAGTTCAACATATTTCTTCCGGATAACCCATGCAGAAAGGTAAAACTGGCAGAGTCACGATTTATGAATGGAGAACTCCTCAAGAGTACTCTAATTATGATCTTTTGATCCAATAAACATCTGCCATAAGCGGTTCATAGTATTTGGAAGAAGGAAATACCACGGACCTCGAGGACTATCGCAAAGTTACTAATATCCTGAAGGAATTAGCAAACACTATCAACATGAAGTAAGTAGAGTGAATCTCGGGTTCAAAACCCAAGGAGTAGAATACCTACTACTAAGTGGCATCACGGGATGCTTTCGAGAATAAAAGCCAGAATCATCACACTGGGACACAAAACATGGCTAGACTACTAGATGATCCCCTGAGACACCTAGGGTCATAGTAATAACTCTAACATAAAGGTTGAGGCAGTAGAGTACCTCAACTCAACAATTTGTGTGATTAATCTGACCAAAGGCACATCGGAAACAGGAGGAAGGGATTTGCAAATGCATCAGACTGTTTGGAAACCTGGGATGACTCGGACAGCATAACGGCTGTAAATGCTCAGAAAAGATTTGAGACATTCACAAAAATGGTGGCATAACCACTCAGAAGCACAATATCAAGGTTTCGAGATCAACAGTTAACATACGAAAGTAGTAGGAGCTGAACTGAGGCTTGAATCAACAATCTTATAAGTCTACGGATTAGTAACACGTGATCCTGATAGAAAGAAGAGATATCCTAGTTCTTAATCCCCGTAGAAGATAAGATGATGACTCAGATCAGAAGGGCATAAGGTATAAGGAGTAAAAAGAGCCTTACGTTCCATCCCACAATCAATTCCCTTATATAACTAAAGAATTTCTAAACTCAACTTCGACCAGTTTGGCTTGGTAATCCTACAGGCAGTCAAGCTCTGATACCAACGCTGTCAGGACCCCGACTCAATGCCACATCGATCTAGCATGTAACACCTCATATCACTTTGCGGCCTCACGCACGGTATTCCACGGGTGTCGCCTTACCTTAGCCCGGGACCGTTTGCGCCTTTTGGCACACGTATATGACAGTGTCGCTAGCATCCATATGATAAAGAGCCCGGGCTGACATGGCTAGTCGTAAACCCAAAGTGGCACAGACTTACAGGGACAGGCATCCATGACCCAGCATCGAACGTGTCGGTCATCAGCGAGTGAAACCAGGCTGTAGCACTAGGCTAGCAGGACTCCGGTGAACCGGGCTGTAGCGGGCTAACAGGACTCCGGTATTCATCGCGTGACATTTCCCCGAAGGGACAGACACAGGAACGAAGAAGGACACATGCCGGCCAGCCTAAGTGTTCCGGAGCAGTAGCAAGCTACCATGGCTCGGTGGAAACACTAGGAGACATTTCCCCGTAAGAGAGGCTACTAAAGATAAACAACTAGATGGTCAGATCCCACACATACCAAGCATTTCAATAACATACACACAATATGCTCGATATGTGCAAATACAACATGGCATCACAACATGACTCTACGACTCAAGTATTTATTCAATAGGCTCCGAGGAGCGAGATATTACAAACATGGGTCTCATGACCCAACACTCAGAGCATACAAGTCAAAGCACAAGCGGAAGCTATCATGTCTGAGTACAGACATCTATAAATGAAAAAGGCTGAGAATCGCTCCCGTCTCCCTACGAGAACGCCATCCATAGCACTCACGCTTATCTTGCGTATTTTAGAGTATCCACTTTCACTTGTCTATGAACTGATATAAGCAACCCAGAGGTCCTTTTCCGTGGACACGGCTATTCGAATAGATGATGTTAACCCTGCAGGGGTGTACTTCTTCATACATGTTTCCACCACTTAGCGTCTGCACACGACATGTGCTCGGCAGACTTCAAGCGAAAGCCGACGTGGGTGTAGACCACGACCTACCTAAACACTCAAGTCTCTAGTCCAGGTTTATCGCCTATTCGGGTTCCATCCATGAGGAGATCCGGCCGGAGTTTCGCTCACAGCCCCCAACGATGTGAACAGGGTTCCCGAGATACCTAACGGGCATCCGGTACACCGTGCCACGTACCTACCGCATCACAGCCCACCCCTACGGTCAGCGCTGTCCACGGCCTCCAGTAAGCTACAAACACCAGAAACTACTTGCAACTCCTGGACAGAGGACAAGGGTGAATAAGAAGTCGAGCGGGGTCATATTTCAGGGCCCAATGTATGGTAGTAACTGAATCATGGATCACAAACACAGAACTCAGTTCCTGAGGACGGCTACAATGAGACAACCCACCATGTACTCCTACATGGCCTCTCACCGCTACCTTTACCAAATCGTGTTCACACACTTAGCTCACACACAGTAGGACATGTTCACACGCCTCTGATTCATCCCCGATGAATCAGACCTGACTCAACTCTAAGCAGTAGCAGGCATGACAAACAAGCATGAATGAGTAGGCACAACAGGGCTCAAACAACTCCTACTCATGCTAGTGGGTTTCATCTATTTACTGTGGCAATGACAGGTCATGCAAAGGATAAAGGGGTTCAACTACCGCAGCATGTAACAGTTGAATCAGTGTTGTCCTAATGCAGTAAAAGAGAGCAGGAGCGAGAGAGTAGGATTGTATCGGAATGAACAAGGGGGTTTTGCTTGCCTGGCACTTCTGAAGATAACATTGAGTCTTCATCAGTGTCAACGATCACAACGTCGGACATCGTCTACCGAGAGGGGACAAATACCGGCAACACAGAAGGGAACACAATCAATGCAGTGCACAATATGATGCATGATCATGACATGACAATTTGAATGTGTTTTGAGCTAATGCAACTAGCAACAGATTAAATGAAGTTGGTTTGAATACAAGATTCAAATTCAAACTCCATATGTGATTATTTAAATGTCATTCACTTCATTTGCTCTAAACAGTAGTGATAAGTTGTTCTAACATGCATGAAAATGGTACAGATGGATTCCTTGAATTTTTCTGATAATTTTTCATATATAAATTATTTAATTTGGAGTTACGGTTAATTTTCTATGAATTTTGGAAGTTTTTAGGCATTTTCTGGAATTTCAGAATTAAGTTAAATCCAGAAAATGAGTTATGACATCAGCACTGCGTCATGCTTGCATCAGCAAGTCAACAGGGCTGCCCCGGGTCAAACCTGACGTGTGGGGTCCACACGTCAGTGACACAGGGACTAATCCCGGTCAAACCCAGCGCTGACTGGGGTTTGACCAGGGGTGGGGCCCGCTGTCAGTGGCCTAGTGGGTGATTAGCGGGGTAGTTAGTCCCTAATGACCGGCCACATCAGCTCCTGCCGGAGTTTCGCCGGCGGCGACCATTCCGCACGGCGGGGGAACGCCGGACTTGCGCTAGGGGCATCGGATCGACGCGCCAAGGGCACCAGGAGGTAGCCCGCGCCCGTGCGCATCTAGGGGGACCAACGGGAGGTGCGGGGGTGGCCGGAATCAGCAACGGCGGCGAGCGAGGTGGCGGCCGGAGCTCGGGCGAGGTCGGGTTTGGCGTTCGGGGGCACGGGAGGGAAGCTAGTGGCGTCTACGGGCTCCTAGAGACGTGTTGGGTGCGGTGGTGTGCTCGGCTTCGAGCTGCAACGGCTCCAGCCACGGTGGTGACGAGGCACGGCGGCGGCGAGCTCTCGGGTCCAGCGGAAAGGCGGCTAGGGTACGGGAACGAGCGCGAGGAGGAGGGGGAATGGAAGAGTAGCTCACAGGGGTTGCGACGGTGGCCTCGGGGAGCTCGGGGAGGCACCCGAGTCGACGAATTTGACGAAGATGGCCGGCGGTCCCGAGGTTGAAGAAGCCGGCGGTGGCGACGTTGCAGGGGCTCCCGCGGTGCGCTTCTCGGCGAGGAGGAAGAATTGGTCGAGGCGGATCCCCTGGGTACTTCGGGTGGCAGCGAGGAGCACGGTGGCTACGGTGAACGGCGTCGGCGACGACGAGCTCCGCTCGGGCGCGTGCAGGGAGGAAAGCAGAGGAGAGAACGGGGTCCAGGGGAAGAGAGGGAGGGCTGGACGGCTCCGGGCGGCTGCGTGGCGTCTCCACGCATGGATAGGCTCGAAGTGGGAGGCCTCCAGCGCGAAGCAGGAGGTGGCCGGCGTCGACGCGCGCCACGCCTCGCCTCTGCTCGTCCTCCTGGCAGAGGAGGAAGAGGACAAAGGAGGAGGGGGTGGGCTGGGCCGGCTGGGGGAACTAGGCCGGCTCTGGTGGCTGCGCGGGTAAGGCCAGGTAAGTGGCCCAGGTGGCCTTTCTCCCCTTTTTTTTCTATTTTGTTTCTCTTTTCTATTTCTGTAGTTTTGTTTCTGATTTAGTTTATAGCCCAAATCATTTTAATAAATCCTGCAAATAATTGTGGCCATTAAATGAATTATTACAGAGGCCCTTAACTATTTTCAGAATTGTTGGAGCATTTAAAAATATTAATAGTATTTAAATGCCCCAATTCAAATACAATATGGATTATTCAAAAATCCATAATGGCCCAAAAATATTGGCATCATTTTTGGTAGAGGTTTTTCACCTTTGTCAAAAATCATGAACATTTTTGAAAGCCATTTGGACTTGCTTGAAAGTATTTTAGGTGAACCTAGTGAATTCCTTTAATGCTAGGGTTTGAGCAATCCCCATTTCAAATTTCATAAAATTTAAACATGTTGCATGGATGCTAAAGCAAAAACAAACAAGGGCTGATCTGGGGCTGTGACAGAAGGCGAAACCTCCGCACGCACCCCAGTGTTCGAACCTCAAGGGTCTGCCGGAACCCTAAATCCGACAGTGCCCTAAATCAATTATCAACAGGAAGTCTGCATCTGTTATGCCCCCTTTCGCAGCAATAAGGAGCAAACTTGCAGGAAGATAAGGCAAGCACAAGACAAGTGGTACATTCCGGTACAAGGTATGATTCATATACAAGGTGTGATTCGGATATCAATGAACTTGGGAAAGATGCTATACTCCAGAAGGAAAGCCAGAATGAGCTATGACCAAGGAAGACAATCAAATAATTTTATCATGCAAGTAACCAGACACAGAATATTATGGGTGGGTGTATGGTTCTCAGTTAGTATATCACAATATGAAAAGTTGGTTATGAGAAACTTAGTCTTGCTCCACACTCTATCGGAAGCAGCTTATGATGCAAGGTTTCCTCAAGATTTTTTTCACTATGATGTATGGACAGATTCCGGCCCAAGATAGCCAATGCAAGATACCTCAGTACAGTATTCTGATGTAAGGGACTGAATCTTTCTCAACAAGCAACCAGAGGAGAAGCTTCTCAAGTACGGAACCTAGGCTTCTCTAGCACCATCGTCGGGTCAAGCTGAATCTTCGACCATAAGCTAGCGAGTCTTCCTCAGCAAGCTACCCGAATGGCTTCTCTCGTAAGCCACTCAGTCTGCATCAGTACCACACTATTGCACCATCCTCAGAGATTATCCCGTGAGTTGGCAGTATATGGCAATGCATCTCAAAAATTAGATCAGCAATGTTGTTGTCAAAAGTACAAATCAGTCAACACATATGCCTACCGCAAGGATCAACTGTTTAGTGGCATATTCTTCTTATATTATATATATATAGGGTGGGTCTATTATGATAACACCCCTTAAGACCTTATTCTGCACACCAAAACACCTTATTCTGCACACCACCAACAGATCGCGCCGCCGCCCCTCCCCTCCCGACCTTCTACCGCGGCAGCGGCCTGGGCTAGCCGCCGCCCCTCCCCTCCTGGCCTTCTTCCACGGCGGCGGCCTGGGAGAGATGCCGACCCTCCCCTCCCCGCTTTCTCCCGCGGCGGCGGCCTAGGAGCGACGCCGCCCCTCCCCTCCGGGCCTTCTTCTGCGGCAGCGGCCGGTAGTGATGCCGCCCCTCCCCTCCCGGCCTTCTTCCGCGGCGGTGGCCAGGCAGCGACGCCGCCCGTCGCCTCTCGGCCTTCTTCTGCGGCAGGCACCGAGCAACACCATCCTATCGGCCTTCTTCCACGGTAGCAGCTCGGTAGCGCCGCCACCGAACTCCTCAGGGCCTGCAATTAGCTGTAATTCATCAGATGTGGATTGGTGCTGCCTCGACATCAAACCAATTCGAGCAAGGAGGAGTGTGCGCAAGGTTGCTTCATCCACTGTAGCTTCTTGGAATAAGTCTGCATCAACCTTCAGAGCAAATCCTCCATCCCTGTTCACATTGAGCAACGTCCAGACCGCCCATGAACTTCTGAAGGGCAAGTGGACTGCACGGGCGAACATGAAAGTTGTGCAGGAGGACGAGAAGGGAACTTCCTCCTATAAATGCAAGAAATCACTGCATCACGAGGTAAGCAGTACACTTCCTAAACCATCTCAGTGTAGTTATCATAGACAAATCAGTACAAGCAGTACAGCGCGTGATTATGCAGTACAAAACTTATGCAGTGCGGTTGCTTCAGTTCGTTGTGGGGGAAAACGCAGTACGCTTGTATAGGTTCATTACGTATAACGATGCAGTGCAGTTGCTTCAGTTCACCTTGAGGGGTGATGCAGTCACCGTGCATTGCTTCGGCAGTACCATTTTGAACACATTGCAGTTCGCATGATTCAGTTCATTTAACCTGACAATGCAGCTCGGTCATTTTGTGTGCAGGAGATGACGTTCAGCAGATACAAAATGCCGCGCATAATTGACAGCACTGAGAACAACAACTTTCAGAAGAGTGGATATTCTTCTGACAGAGATACTGGCTGGGTTACCCCTGAGATTCCTCATGGATTCTTCACGACGACAAACAGGGTGCAGTCCTCTCCACAAGAAGATTTTTCCCAGGAAGAAGATGTAGTTGAAGATGACGATGATGTCACATTCGTCTGGGAAGGCACTCACCAACGCGATGATGAAGACGATGACGATGAAGATGAGACGATAACAGTTCTAAACCCAGAGTATAAGCACGAGTTCACTACGTTTGGACAGCATGTCCGAACAGATAATGATGACGCAGTTGAACACGATGTTGCAGCAGATGATGATTATGTCTATGATGATGTGCCACTGCTCCAAAATTTTAAAACCAATCCACCGAGACATCGTCACCACACTGGATTACCACCACGTCCACCTGCCGCACCCCAAAACAGAGCTCAGCGTCCACCTGCTGCACCAAAAAACAGAGCTCCAACCAGACCTGCTGCATCAACTTCGACGCTGCGACCACCAACGGTGCCTCGGTCAAAAGTAAACAGCAGGTACAAATCCTCCTCACTGTTACCGCCGCGAGATCCTCAACTACACACATCTGCTATAACCCCGCCATGTCCAATACAACCCGGCGAGCTGCAAACACCATCAGGCGAACGACTCTACACACATTTAAGTTTATGGTCTGAAAAAAAATAGTTACAGTCCATACAGATAACATTGCAATGCACACTGATATTTCTTGTGAGCTTTGGCTAGGAACATTGCAAATGCTTTATTAAACTCGTATGCACTCCTTGTATTCAAAAAACAGAACAAAACAAATTTTCTCATATAGCATTTCAATTAATGCAGGATAAAAACATGCCGCTCAACCTCGTACCTGCTGCTGGAATGAAGTTCACCACGTACGAAAAGGCATGGGACTTTTACAACAATTATGCAAGATGTGCAGGGTTTGGTATACGCAAGAGGGCAAAACACAGGACAAATGCCTACATTGTCTGCTCAAGAGAAGGGGTCCACAAGCAGGCTGTGTCAGATTATCACCGGGTACGTCAGAAGACATCAAAAAGGATTGGCTGCAATGCAAAGATCAGAGTTAAAAAAAGGAAGGATGGCAAATTTGTGATACAAATGGTTCAACTCAACCACAATCCCAAGATGCTGGAAAGCCCCGGGATGCTTCTGCACATGCGATCGCACAAAAAAGACGATCCTTTGATAGACCAGTTAGTGAAAGACATGCAACTGGACAACCACACACATGCTCAGATGATGTTGACGCTATCGCGTATGTCCGGTGGTCTGCAGTACATGGGACATACTAGCCGCGACTGCGTAAACAGGTAAGCACATAACAGAGCATATCTCTTGAACATTCTGTCTGTAATTATTCCCTGTTTGGTGAGATAAGTTTGAATTGTCTATGAAAATGCAGGAAACAGAAGTTTGCCAGAGAAGAGTCTGAAGATGATGTCAAGAAACTTCTGAATTTCTTCGAGAAAATGCAAAAGATAAACCCAGTGTTCTTCTATGATTATGACGTTGATGCAGATAACCGTGTAAGAAATGTCTTTTGGGCGAACGCAAGTTGCAGAGGTTCGTATGAAGATTTTGGAGACTGCGTTACATTTGACACGACTTATAAAACTAACAAATTCCACATGCCTCTGGGAGTGTTTGTGGGGGTGAACCATCATCTACAAAGCACCATATTTGCTGTTGCACTCGTGCGAGATGAAACAATACCATCATTTGAGTGGGTTTTCAAAACCTTTCTGAGCTGTATGAACAACAAGCCGCCAATCTGCATGCTCACAGGTACAAAAAATAAAAAACCCCTGCATACTTACATTTTGTTTTGTTTTGTGCACTTATATTTCTTCCATCTATCTTGCAAACACACAAACAACTTAATAAAAAAACACTGTTTGTCTCTTCTTAGACCAGTGTTCTTCGATGAAGGCAGCATTAAAAACTATCCTCCCACAAACTCTGCATAAGCTGTGTCGGTGGCATATCATGAAGAAGTACAAGGACCACATCGCCTTGCTGTATAAGGCGCACGAGAAGCTCAAGGATGAACTCAATGCAGTGCTGAACCACCCACTAATGCCGTCAGAATTTGAACGAGCATGGAAGAACCTCATTCAGAGGTACAACTTGCAAGACGACGAAGTGATGAATTCACTGTGGGATGACAGGCACGAGTGGATCTCAGCTTACTACAAGGAAATTTTCTATGCTCGGATGACTTCCACACAGAGAAGCGAGAGCATGAACCGCATACTAAAGAAAAATTTTGTCAGGGAGAAGCATGATCTCCATCTATTTGCTCAGCAGGTGGACAAGCGCATTCAGACCAGGAAGGCCGTCGAGCACGCAGAGACAGTAGCAAATGAGGTAAACAAAATGTTAATCAAAAACTGCTTAAAAATATGAATAAAAAAACAAACAATTTTTTCATTTCTCTGGTTGTAACAGTGCATTTGTGATCATGCAGTCAGAGGTAAAAACAACAACAAAGTTTGGCTTCGAAGTTCAGCTATCAAAAGTGTATACAAGAGCAGTGTTTGCAGATTTCAAAGAAACACTCTACCGTAGCACTGCATTCAGAGCAGAACGGTGCCCTGAGAAACCGACAAAGTATCTAGTACACCACTACAACAGATCGGATGCATTTGACTGGGCAAGGCATAATTTCCAAGTGGTCGCCGATGAAGAGAAAGGTGTCTACGAATGTGAGTGCAAACTCTGGACACACACAGGTGAGACTCCTAGCAAAAAAAATTCTAGATTCTCATAGTCATGCACGAAAACTAACTTACTGAAATTTAAAAGTACATATGCATGTGTAATTCACGAAACCAAATGAAGTTCACTTCTTTAAAAAATGAACAAAATAATGAAAAAAATACATGTTTACTAATTTCATGCAGTTCACTTACAGAACACAAAAAAATGTGTTTGTCTGCAGGCCTCTTCTGCGTCCATGTCTTATGCATGCTTTCACATTTGAGAGTACTCAACATTCCTGAGGTGTACATCATGAAGTGATACACCCGTAACGCAAGATCAGATGCAATGTTTGACAGAAGAGACTACGAATAAACAGCACCAGATGGAACCTCGCTTTTTTGCCGTAGAAAATTGCTGACAGAAACAGCAATGGACCTTGCAAACAGAGCGACAAGGTCAGACGCTGGGTGCCACAGAGCGTTGTCTGGTATGAGAGCACTGATAGAGGAAGTTGACGTATTCAACGAAGAAGAAGAAGAAGAAGCAAAACTAAAGCAAGCAGAGAAATACCAACATGACAATAAAGCCGAGCAAGAAGAAAAAACTGAACACATTGGAACTGGTGCTATCAAAAAAGAAACAATTCTTCCACCTCCTGTTTCAAACACAAGAGGAAGAAAGAAAGGGGGAGACGCAAACCAGAAAAAGGTGGCATGCAAGGAGAAAAATGATGACAAAAACAGTAAGCCACAGCCTGAGCTGGACAGTGATGGTCGCCCACTGGGAGTAAGAATGTGCAGAAAATGTAATGAAGTCAGCGGCCACAATTCCAGGACGTGTAAAAAAAGAAATGAACAAGAAAAACGAGGACATGGAGATGCACAACAAAACAGAAATTCCACTCACAACACTAAGAAATGGACGAAACCAAGATGTTGTAGCATCTGCAAAAAGAGGAAGAGACACAATTCAAGAACCTGCCTCAAAAGAAAAAGAAAAAGATCAGAAAATGAGGACGACGAAGAAGGTGAGATCAAAGAAGAATATGATGACACAACTGAAGAAGAAATGGCTTATGAAGAAGCAGATGGAGAAGAGGAGGAAGAAGAAGAGAGTGAAGAGGACGAAGAACGTGAAGAAACTGAAGAAACAGTGGCTTATGAAGAAACAGATGATGAAGATGATGAAGAGGAAGAAGAGAGTGAAGAGACTGAAGAGAGTGAAGAGGACGAAGAACATGAAGAAACAATATCAACAAGACCACCACGAGGAAATGCTTCAACCAGTGCGCGGGGATGAAAGAAGGATGTAGTTTACAGCACTGGAAAACGAAAACCACCATCAACCAGCACGCGGGGATCAAAGAAGGATGCAGTTCTCACCACTAAAAAACGAAAGCAGCCAACAACCAGCACACGGGGATCAAAGAAGGATGCAGTCCACATTGCTGAAAAACGAAAGCAGCCAACAACCAGCACGCGGGGAGCAAAGAAGGATGCAGTCCACATCGCTGAAAAACCAAAGCAGCCATCAACCAGCGCGCGGGGAGCAAAGAAGGATGTAGTCCACATCGCTAAAAAACCAAAGCAGCCATCAACCAGAACGCGGGGAGCAAAGAAGGATGCAGTCCACATCGCTGAAAAACGAAAGCAGCTAACAACCAGCGCACGAGGGGCTACAAACACAAAGGTGCAGAGACAAGAACCAGCAACACTGCCATGGAAAACAAAAGAAAGTGCAACATTAGACACGCTCCAGTCACCGCGCAGAAGCAGCAGGCTAATGACCAAATAGATGAACAAACAATAAATTAATCGTATGCATAGCAATTTGCTTAACTCTATGACTTATTTATCAGTTTAAATTTTGTGTAAACCATGCAAGAAGAAAATGGTATATAGAGTATACCATATATATATAGCAGTCTTGAGTAAAACATTGACACATTTTGATTCAAAAACCATGTAAAAAATGTTGTTAGCTCACTGCAGTCCAACAAGTAGTACATATAAAATGCATTTCAATATGCTGTATGGAACTTGCAAAAATGCAGTACGCTTTGAACTATCATGCAGTACTATAGACTAACTACATGTAGTACACACAATGCAAATTGGGAAAAAATGTGGAAACATGTAATGCTCAGCTGACATATAAGCAGTTCACATACTGTAACCATGCAAACACAAATTTACCATTGGATAATAATTGAAGCGGTTCAGATCACAAAAGTGCTTATTACAAAACACATCACAAAGATGAAAGCGTTCAACACGCAGAAGTACTTATTACAAATCAACCTCATAACCTTAGCCAATCACGTCAAACGTGATTCTAATAGTACGATCCTCGAGTTCAAAGAAGTTGAGGACAACAACTTGCTCAGACTTTAGGCCGCTATCAACGACAAATTCCTTCCACCCTTTGTGCAAACACAGCCGCCCATCAACGCTTACACTGTACTTGGCTGGTATAAGGTATCCATTACCAAGAACAACTTCAAGAATTCCTTTCTTCTTGAGCCGCACATACCTAACAGCTCGCTGAGGAATTTTCTGTAAAAAATAATAAAACTGTTTGAGAACGAAACTAGCAGTACAATTCTCATGTTTTGAACAGAGATAGATGAAGTGCACAACAGTCCAACAAGTAGTACATATAAAACATTTTCAATATGCAGTATCGAACTTAAAAATATGTAGTTCTCTTCGAACAATCATGCAGTGCTATAGACTAGCTACATGTAGTACACACCATACAAAATTGGAAAAAATGTAGAAATATGAAGTGCTCAGCTAATATATAAGCAGTTCACATATTCTAACCTGTAAACTAAAACATAAGCTACATGCACACGAGGAAAAAAACAAGAAAATAAGAACACATTGCAGTACGCTTCAAAAAACACAAAGAAAAAAGTGCGTCCCTAAAATACTACAAAAAAACACTAAGAAAAAAAATCATATCTAACAAACATACCATCTTGTAGTGAGCCTCCACATCTGTCGGCGTAAGCTGATGGACAAAAGGACTCGTGCAGCCAAGGCCACGGCGAAGCAACGCAGAATAGAACGCAGATACGTTGATCTGGCCCATATCCAATCCTTCTGTGAATACTGTACCATATGCAACCTGCTCGGCTCGCCCAGTTCGGCACAATACCTTCCCACCACGACGAGCACTACGGGCCTGCGAGCAAGCTAAACAATTGCAGTACCTCGGCACACCACAACCATGGCCATAGCAGAAGAGATACGCACAGGGGCCTGGAGCCATCACAACAAAAACCTAGAGAAAGGAGAGAACTTGCGGCTAGAGGAGAAAAATGAAATGCAAACGAAGGGTATAAGTTAGCCTTCATTTATATAAGAGGAATGCAAAAAGGTCAAAAATGAAAATTAAAGGGGACTTAATGGAAATTATGTTCCCAAGAATAAAGAACAATCAATGAAAGCTTATGTTACCATAGAAAGAGGAACGGAAAAAGAAGGTGTACTTTGACTGCAGAAATTCCCACGAACAAAACCACAGATCATTAAAAAATAATACTCTGAGAAATATAATCCACGGACCATTTTATGTGTGCAGTTCTCCAAATTCGTACCAGGTAGTTCACTATATGTGTGCATGAAGTGCAGTACGTGCTTATTGGCACAAAGAAGGATGCACGCAGTGCAAGATGTGTACACCTGCAGCACAGAACTATGACGAATGCAGTGCACACCCGTACACTAAGAAAAAAGGATACGAAAGAGGAAAAACAATAAAGAAAAATGATACCAATGCAGTGCACAAAAATGTAGCCCAGAAAATGTGCAGTACGGTATGCGTGCAAATGAAGTACTGAAACTAAATTAATGCAGTGCACGCATGATTTACTAAAAAAAATTGACCACCCAGGTGCTACCGGCCCCAGCCAGTCTCGTAATAGGTCTCCACCCACAGAAGGGGGGTCGTTCTGAGCCACAGTGCATGGGGCCGGTTGCACGTGGGCCCACAGGTCATAGAGCATATAGCTACGAGCACCGTGTATAAGCACCCAGATAAGTATACGGAGGAGTTCGACCAGTATGCCTCGCCAGCGCTAATAAACAGGTCGGGCGCGCCTTCCGCGGGCAAGGTGGGACTAAACATTAGGACGCACACACAACGAAACGGGAACAAAGCCGTGCTCACAGGCCGACTTGGACCCAAGTATATATCTAAACTAGCCGAACAAAGGCCCAACAAGGCCGTCTAAGAAAAAACAATAATTTAAAAAAAATGGGCCCCCCCACCCCCCCTTTCCCTACCCCTCCCGTACCAGCGATTGCAGCAGGTACAAGCAAAAACAAGATGCCGTATGTAGTTGTAAACAATAAAGTGCACTACGTTACACGATGCAGTGCGGTATGGCAATCTAGTTCCCGATTACCCCTACATGATAAATAAACTCAAAAAACAGTGAAGTACGCACATGTATACACAAGTGCAGTATTGAATTCTAGATGATGCAGTGCAGGACTATATTTTAATGCACTTCATTATCGCACAGGATGCATCTACAAAACATAACAAAACTCCCGTTCGCATAGAAAAAAATGGTGGTTAAAAAAATGTGCTAATAAAAAAAACCACCTTAAAAAAACCCACGTTCGCATACATACACCCGATCGGAGTAGTTCCATCGCCACAAACCCACGATCACAGATGCAAAACCAACCCACGATCCGCACAACCGCATCATCAGCGCGATCGTGCAGTTCATCCGACGAGGCCATCCCAACCCGCGCCCTCCCCTTAAATTCAGACCCCTGCCAAAGGCCTTCTCATCCACAACAACACAAGTATCCATTGCACTCCCACCATTGGCGATGACGTTCACCGACGAGTACAAGGGCGACAACGCCGTGGAGGCGCACGGCAACACCAAGTTGCACGTCATCCACACCAACGACAAGAAGCAGATGGCGATCACCCTCGCGCAGTACGAGCGCCACCTCAGCCTCCAGCGCCACAAGATCGTCAGCATTGATCTCGAGTACGACAACGACCCTGAAGCGACGCAGAAACCCGCCCTCTGCCAGCTCTCCATCGGCAAGAATCACCCGGTGCTTCTCTTCCAAATGAGCGACACTGAAAGGTGCACCGTCTTCGACAACTTCCTCGCCGACCCCAGGTACACCTTTGCAGGCTTCTCCATCGACGGCGAAAAAACCAGGCTCGAGCGCGTCAAACTGGAGGTCGCCAACTTCGTCGACATCCAGAAGGAGTGGAGGCTGCCCGACGCAACCAAGCCGTTGGACTCCCTCGGAGACGTCTCCGGCGTGCTCATCAACGACTACTACAACAACATGAAGAAGAAGATCACCGACGCCGAGCACCAGCGCTGGGCCATCCTACCTCTGTCCAGGAGGCACATCGAGTACGCGGCAAAGGACGCCTACGCAGCGTACGAGATATGGAACCGCATCACCCTCAGCCAGGACGGCCTTCGCCGTGCAGAGCTGGAGAAGGAGGAGCCACCCAAGAAGCGCGCTAGGAGCAGCTGGGGATGGGGAGAGCCTGACTGGTGAAGAAGAAGCTGGTGCCGGCCAGGAGCCAAGAATGCCAGCGTTCTTTTAGAATTATCATCAAATTTGCTTTGTATTGTTTGCTTATGTATCGTTAGTTTGCTTGTGTGCTAAACCTAGTTTGCTTGCCATGCACAATCGCCTGTAATGATGAACTCAGATTATGTTAGTTTGCTTTCTGTTCAACTTAGATTGCTGGTGATGAAATTGTCGTACAGAATGCAAACAGGACGCATGCAGTGCAAGTTGCACACGAATGCAGTACACTGAATTTGTCGAATAAAGTCTTAACATACCCAACAAAGCAGTGCACGAACATAAATTTGAAAAAAGGAATACATAAGAGCAAAAACACAAATAGAAGAATGCAAAACACGTAAAATAATTCAATACAGTATGGAAGTACACGAAAGTACAGCACAGAACAATAATGAGTGAAGTACAGGTATGATTTACAAAGAAGTGAACTCCCATATATTGGGAAAAAAGATTAACTGATAGCAAAAAGGCGGAAACAAAAAAATGACAACTGTACATGAAGTATGCAGTGCATATACAATGCAGTACAGAACATGCAGTGCACACTCCAACATTGAAAAAAAAACACAGGGCAGACATATAAAAAGAAAAAAAATTGACCACCCAGGTGGAACCGGCCCCAGCCAGTCTCGTAATAGGTCTACGCCCACAAAAGGCCAGTCGTTCTGAGTCACAGTGCATGGGGCCGGTTGCACATGGGCCCACAGGTCATAGAGCATATAGCAGCGAGCGCCGTGTATAAGCGCCCAGATAAGTATACAGAGGAGTTCGACCAATATGCCTCGCCAACGCTTATAAACAGGTCCGGCGCGCCTTCCGCGGGCGAGGTGGGACTAAACATTAGGACTCACACACAGCAAAACAGGAACCAGCCGTGTGCTCACAGGCCGACCTGGGCCCAATTGTGTCTTCACTACCAGAACACAGGGCCAACAAAGCCCACTAAGAAAAAACAATACATTCAAAAATAAAACATTAAAAAGAAAAAATGACAAACATTTCTTAAATGAATAACAACAAACAAAATAAAATGTGCGTCGGCACTGTAAGAATATTAATAAATAAAACGCAGGAAGCCCAATGTCAACGTACAGATGCAGTCAGCGACGTACAACAACGCAGTTCTCCACGTGGAAGCACAAACTATTTTTTTTTCTGAATTGCAGTTATCTTCTCTCTGCAATGCAGTATGACTGAAAAAAGAATGCAGCCATGTTACTTAACCAAAACACTCCAACAACCCCTAGCCACATTACCCTCCATCCACACAAACGCTATATTACCACAAAGATCAAGAAAAGAAAAGAAAGAACACCATCAAGAGAAGAAAAAAAAGTACATCTGTGTGAATCAAACTGCAGTAAACTACGTGGACCTGAGCAGTTTGTTTCTGGTAGAAAAGAAGTGCACTGACTTGGACAATTGACCGAAAACACAATCATCACATTTTCTAACAGTTGCGTCAATACATTGATTTAATCACGAAAAAAGAGGCGACGACGTTCCGGATTTCCAACGCACTAGCAAGAGCCTTCTCATAGCAGAACCTCTCGGCAGTTGCCACATAAACTTAAAACAGAGCCCCACCACTCTACCGCCCCGCTCCACCTCTCCCACGTCCTGTCAAGGAGAGCAGAGGAGAAAACACAACTGCTTCTTCCCCCCAAAAAACCCAATTGCATATTCTTCTCCGCTCTTCCTTTCACTAACCTCTCTCTCTATAACAAACACCAGAGAACACACAAGAATCATGGAGGATGCACCTCTGTGCAAGCAGCGCCGCAAGTACACCAGGGAGCTCCACGACGTCCACCTCCACGACAATCACAAGCTCCACATCCTTTGCACAAGCAAGGGCAAAGACGTGGACAAGATGCTGTCCATGTTCAGGAGGAAGCTCGGCGGAATGCCCGTCAAACTAGTCGGCATTGATGTCGAGTACACACACTACGAGAAGCCATAGCATGCAGTGGTACTACAGCTATGCGTAGAAAAAGAATGCCTTGTCTACCACATATCTGCAGCTAAAGATAGGTAAGAATAACTGTTGCTTGCCAATATTGATTTTAAATTTTCTTCACTGCAATTGCCATAATATTTAACCTTTGGTTATCATTCTTGAAAAAGCGTGGCATATGAATTTATTGACAGTTTTGATCTGGCTCCATGTATGTCACTCATGTGTTCAATTCTTGAATGATATTATCTAGCAATACACGCAGTTTAATTATAGTTTCTTCACTGCAACATTACCATACAAAACATGTATGAAATTAGGTTCAGGAATACAAGAATACACAAAACATGCATTGTTTATGCAATCTATTATCAGATTTAATAGTTATGCTGAACAAAGTATTAGCAACTGCTCAATGCAACAGATTCAGATATCCATATTGCAGTTCAGTTTCAGAAAAACACAAAAAAACATTGCTAGTTCTAAAGAAATAAAATATATTCACTCTATACAAATATATTGCAGGCTAATGGAACTAGACAAATTCCTGATGAATGATGAGTACTCCTTCGTCGGATTCGCTATTGAAGGAGACAAAAGCAAGCTGAAGGTATCTGGTTTGGAGATCAACTCCAACAACTACATTGATATTCAGGTTGAATGGAGAGACCCATACAATAAAAAGAAGTTTGACTCTTTGGCTGATGTTGCTGGCAGGATGATAGACATTCACTACAATGACATGAAGAAAAAAATTAACCACAAGGAGGATCATACTCTGTGGGGATTTTGCCCACTACCAAACAAGCTTATCAAGTATGCAGCAATAGATGCATTCGCAACATATGAGTCATGGAGAATCATCTACGATGTTATAATGGGACTAGACAGGGCAAAAAGAGACTAAGAAGAAAAGAAGAAGAAGAACAAGACTGTAATCCAATACGGCAACTAGAAAAAATCAGAGTTGTGTTTAGTCTCACTTCACTTTAAGCGTTGTGGTATTCTTTGTTTCATGTATGCAAGATTTTGATAATGTCCGTTGCTTCATATCGAATATTTCTTTTATAAAAACAATGTAAGTTTGCTTGTGATCAATTGCTTTCGCAGAAATTAGTTTGCATTAGAACAAGTATATACACAACTTTGAAAAATTTAATGAGTGACACCAAAACATAGTATGCACATACAAAACATAACAGTCCACAAAAAATAGTAATTATATAAAAATAAAAATTAATATTGATATATCTAAAAACATATAATCCATGTACATTTCTAAACAAACGTCAATACAGTTCACAGAACCAACATAAGGCAGTTCAACAAGTGTATCCGTGAAGTGCAGTACATGCATAAATGAAGAACGACGACAAGGGCCCCAACACAAACACTTGGTACACGAAGTGCAGTACTCAACGTTGGTGAAAATAGTACAAATGTCAAGGGCCCCAACACATAAATGAAGAACGACAAGAGCCCCACCCCCTGCTCGGCATCGCGCTAACGCACGCAATGCGCTTGGTTGACACGCGCAGTGCGGACATTCTGTTTTTTCCATCAAAGGGGACACGCGCAAAACCACCACCCCCACACCCTAACATAAACAGGGGGGCGACAGGGTATGACGGACTCGCCTATGCATGCGGCGCCGCGGCAAGCCGCGTGGCCGCCTGCTCCGGCTCGTTCCAGGCTCGGCCTTGCAGGGGGATGTGGAGGGGGGGTCACGACCCCCCTCCCCACCCCCTGCTCGGCCTCGCGCTAACGCATGCAGTGCGCTTGGTTGAAAGGCGCAGTGCGGACAT
>NC_057810.1:281585606-281586197 GCF_018294505.1 Triticum aestivum | reverse complement strand
GACAGGCGCAGTGCGGACATTCTGTTTTTTCCATCAAAGGGGACGCACACAAAACCACCCCCACACCCTAAGATAGACAGGGGGCGACGGGGTATGACGGACTTACCTACGCATGCGGCGCCGCGGCAAGCCGCGTCCCCGCCTGCTCCGGCTCGTTCCAGGCTCAGCCTTGCAGGGGGATGTGCAGGGGGTCACGACCCCCTCCCCACCCCCTGCTCGGCCTCGCGCTAACGCATGCAATGCGCTTGGTTGACAGGCGCAGTTTGGACATTCTGTTTTTTCCATCAAAGGGGATGCGCGCAACCCCCCTCCCACCCTAAGATAGATAGGGGGCGACGGGGTATGACGGACTCGCCTACGGATGTGGCGCTGCGGCAAGCCGCGTCGCCGCCTGCTCCGTTTCATTCCAGGCTCGGCCTCGCAGGGGGATGTGGAGGGGGGTCACGACCCCCCCTCCCCACCCCCTACTCGGCCTCGCGCTAACGCACGCAGTGCACTTGGTTGACAGGCGCAGTGCGGACATTCTGTTTTTTCCATCAAAGGGACGCGCGCAAAACCACCCCCCACACCCTAAGATAGACGGGGGGCGAT
>NC_057810.1:281579087-281581742 GCF_018294505.1 Triticum aestivum | reverse complement strand
AAACCAACTACAAAACGCAACTATTGGCAAAAAGTAATGCGTTTTTTGTTCTGGCAAAAAAAGCAGTTCGGTGTCATAAAGCAATGCAGTTTCGGCATGCACACATGTGCAGCACTTTGCTTGAATGCCAAAAAAATGCAATTCTCTTATATTGGACAAAGAAGTTCGTCATCAAATGTGATACAGTTCATCAAACACATATCATACATATAAGCGTGACAAAATGCCAGTTCGCATAGACCGTGGTCATCAACAAAAAATAAAATTATACACTTATATATATTGAATCAGTTATTGATATAAAATACACATAAATATACAAATTCATCCACATGCACTGCCGCATAAACGAACAAGAGGAAACACAATGACAAAAAAAGTCTTTTTCATACATAGTCAGCACACACAAACACAACATCAAAACCTAGCTATTGTCCACGCACAGCCTTTTGCACCCAGTAGAAAAACCGTGCCCCAAATGACTGTTACTGCGTCCGCGACTGCGTCCACGATTGCGACAGGGAAGTGAGCCCGAGGTCCGCAATCAGCTCACGTAACTCAAGAGGCATGTCTTCATAACACAACATGTTCAAAGGATTGAACAACAGCTGGAACATGTACTCCGCCTTCCAATCTTCAGCAGCAGGCTGAAAAAAAGAAAACAAATGCAAACAAGTGATTAAAAAAAGGTTGTCATAAAGAACAAAGAAGTAAAAAGAAAACAGAGAAGCTGTTACGTCGGATTTCAAAATTTTCTCAACTAGACGTTGGCCGTCATACAACTGCGTCATCCTCAGAACATAGATTCCACACTCATTTGCTCCCTGCGCTGGCACGACCGGGTAAGATGGCTTCTCTGCCAATTTAACCCAGTCAGGAAGGTTCCTCGATTTATATATTTTTTCACCATAAATCGCCTTCAGCAGCTGAGTCATCCTCCTCATCTGGCAAAAAAAAAGAAGCACAAGGTAAGAATAACACACATCACGGATCAAAAAGTTGATATTCAAATGAACCCAAAAAAAAGTTGTTCTCAAACATCTAAACAATCCCTCTTTTAAGTACACGTGAGAAAAATGCAGTTCTGTCGCGCATATGTTGAAGTTCACTACATAAACAATTGCAGTTTATAAAAAAATACAGTGGGAGAAACACAAAGAAAGCTTTACGGTTGGCAAAGAAAAAATAACATACCACTTCAGTGCAATCTGCATGGTAGTCAGTCCTGCGCCACCTTGTCGTGACATCAGGATGGCCAGTGTACTTCCTACTGTCATGGATATCAAGGGTCTGGCGATGCTGGTTCATCGTGTATAAGGAATAATGACCATCCTCGAATCGTGGCATCATAATCTGTTCGCATAAAAAAAATGAAATGAGAAGTTCTTTCGACACGTACCACGAGGACCACTGTTCCAAAAATAACTATAAAAAGAAATGCAACAAACCAGGAAAAATAAATGACAAAAGGCAATGAATTTACCAGTTTTGCATCCAACAAGTTTGCGCCGTTGTTCACAAAAAATTTGAACTGGTTAATTGCATCTTCTAAAAGAAACGAGCTATGCACAACTGGCAACACATGATTTCCGTCATTATCTCTCGCCACAGAGGTTTCCATTTGAAGAATGTACTGTACACAAAAAAGAACAAAAAAAGGACATGAAAAAAAAGAATAAACAATGCAAGCAGGCATGGACATGAAAAAGCCAGTGCAGTAGGAAAGAATGACAGCAAACGTTTACCGTGATAAATAAAGGTGAAAGTAGCAAATGTTCACCGGATTGATAAGCTAAACCCAATTCAGGGTCTTGCTTCCAGTACTTGATGACAAAATCCATGATATACGAATCCATTAAAGCTCCTTTGCCAAATGTATCATAGATATAGTCGAAATTCTAAGTATCGACATCATCACCAAAAGGACCATGCACCATAAAGAACGCGTTCCTGTAGTAAACATACACAGATGGGATCAATAAAATTAGAACTAAAATCAAAACACACAAAAAGCATGAAAGGGCACATGCATCACATAATAAACTTACTCGCGGTGTTTGATTACAAAATCTTTGCTGAGAACAAGATCCTTTATTTTAATCGCCTCATCCATATATCTGAACCTCGGAGGCTTCAATTTCTCTATAGAGCATCTCAACTTAAAAGCCCTCTCACCTGCCCTCTTGTTCGAAAATACTTCAACCTCATCCAAATGAGGACGATTAATTGCTACACTCCTAGTCCTAGTTACACGTGCACACGGTGTAACAAAATCATCATCATCAACATCATATACATCATGTGGAGAGCTAGGTCGAGAGACACTTCCACCATCAGGTCCAGACGCCACATTTGTGTTCAAACCAGAATTATCTAGAGAGATTTCAATGACACAATCCTCCATAACCACATCAGAACCCTGGGACTCAAACAGTGACGTACAACCTTCATGAAGCCCCCAATCAAAACCCAAAAACTTGCAGAAAAAAACATGGAAGCACTCAGTACAAAATACAAGAACCTAAAAACATGTATAGAGAAAAAATAGAATGCAGCCCACTATTGTATACATCAATGCAGCCCACATATCTATAGCAATGCAGCCCACATATAAAATAACAATGCAGCCCACTTCTCTACATCAATGCAGCCCAC
>NC_057810.1:281566007-281578489 GCF_018294505.1 Triticum aestivum | reverse complement strand
AATGCAGCCCGCACTTGTATACAGCAATGCAACCCACATATAAAATAACAATGCAGCCCACTTCTCTACAGCAATGCAGCCCGCACTTGTATACAGCAATGCAGCCCACATATAAAATAATAATGCAACCCACTTTCCCATAAAGAAGCGGAACCAAGCAGTAGTCAAAAATAAAATAAAGCGAGGATAAAGAAGTTCAATAAAACAACCTTGATCTGCAAAAATTAGAAGTGATGTTAAATCAAGGCAACACTTCCTCGATGTTAGCCAGCTATAGAGCATGGCCTTTCTGATGTAGCCAATGTGCTCCACCCCAAACTTAGCAACTCGAACACCATCACATGTCTGCAAGAATTGAAACATATAGAATCCACAATCATGCCTGCAATAAAAAGAATAAAAAACATCAGTTTCACAAAAATTAAGTGAAAAAAAACTTGAACGGTATGACACAGAAGGGCTGTAAAGAACGCACCCATTTGGCTGCAATGGGACAATGACATGTTTCAACACAAATCCATCAAGTGTGGGAGGATTTAGCGGCTCATCAGAACTCAAGCTACCTTCTTTCCATGCACGCTTGATATTTTTAACCATCCTCCTAAAAACCCTGACCGCATCAGGGCTGCCAGGTTTGTTGAGCGAGTCAAGAAATTCAAACCGCCTTTCTTTCACATTTAACGCAACTACACAATAATGACCAACACCATCCCTCGTATCTGGCGGATCAAAAGTTGCAAAAAGGACCTGTTGGAAGCATGAAAAAATAAACAAAATTAATATAACAAGAAAAAACAGAACGCTATAAAAACAAAACAGGCAAAATACACATTAAAAAGTCTCTCACCATATCCTTTTTATCAACACGCTCCTCGGCTTTTGAAGAGAACATCATTTTAACACTCCTGCCTACAGTACCACCATTCCAAATATTTATCTGCCAAATCAAGACCAAAAATCAAATAAGCAAAATAAGTCGTCGCACGAAATCAGAAAGGAAAATGAAAAAAATAAAACAAAAATTTTTGCATTCTTACACAAATATGGTACGGGACAACCATTGTCTGAGATCTCTTAAACTTATCTACCAGCAAAGAAACCCCAAGATCTACAAGCCTTGTAGTGAGCATCCCTTTATCCCAAAAGGATTGACCAACTTCGCCAATGCTAATATCACCCATCTTAGTTTTAAAAGCAATCATGTCCCTGAATTTTTCATGAAAAACTCAAACATAAGATACTAAAAAAGATAACAACAAATAAAAACGGGTAAATAAAAAAAATAGATAATACATATGGACAAAACAATTTCTAAAAAACCATACTTCTTCTTCTTGTCCTTCCGAGCCCTTGTAACAGCAGCGTACAACTCGTTGTATCTTTTCAGAAGAGCTGGATCAATGCTCGACGGTGTCACAACAGGGAGTTCATCATCTGCAATAAAAAAGATGAAGTTCACTTATCCAAACAATGAAGTTTAAATATTAAGATAAGGGAATTCTGCTAGACAAAAAGATCAAAGTTTCACTTATCATTTAACATCTAATACAGATACCATAGTAATTAAACAACATGAATGAGAAAAACATCAAACTGCACCGTTAAAAAAAATCTCTTGCCTTCAGTGTCAGAGTCTTCACGCTGCTGTTCTTTAGAACTAAGCAAAATATTTTCTTGCATAGGTTGCGACGAATCCACCATAACCTCACTGGACTTTCCTTCTGCAGCAACATCAGCATTCTCTCGATTTACAATAGTCTGGTTAACAACAGCTTCCTTTGATACTTCAACTACATGAGGCTCCACTATCAATACTTTCGGAACATCATTGGACACCAGAGACATAGGGGAAGAAACAACACTAGCAGCAGGGGCAACATTCTCAAGTGGCTTTTCAATGCCAACATCAGAATCTTCATGCCGACTGGTGGGAACAGCATCATGGGATCCTTGAGCTACAGAAGGATCTACACACTCAACGGCAACCGATACAGAAGCATCAACACTGCCACGGCCATCAACAGCACAACTGCCCTGATTTAGATCAACGTGGACTTCACGTTTTGTTCTCCAACCTGTGGAAAGTTTAAAAAACACCCAGTAACACAAAAATAAACATGGGGATAACTAACACAACAACACACAACACATTTATGTCAAAAGACTGCTGGCAACATACACATAACAACTACAGTCCACATATACAAAAGAACACCAACACACGTGTGTCAAACACAACTACAACTGCAACCCACGTATACATAAAAAAAGAAATGCAGTTCGATTTGACAAATGCTGTAGTTCAGTTATGTTAAATACTGAAGCTCACTTATGTAAATAAGTATGGATCACGCATGCCAAAAAGAACTGCAGTTCACTTCTGTCAAACAGTGAAGATCACACATGTAAAACTATTGCAGCTAACATACACAAATGAAAATGCATATGGATGAACATAACAGCGTACATCAAGTTTATAACAGACAACAAAAAATTAGATTACAACCCACTAACAGAACAAGTAATACAAACTATACCTTATCAGCTACAACATCCAGAGGGGACGCTGCATCACCCAAGACCTCATCCTTCCCAGAGCCATCGTAAGTCTCTTTGTGCACATCACGAGCAGCGATACCAGTCTACGGGCATAGAACAAACCAAAAAAGAGAAATAAGATGGTACTGACCGAAGAAGAAAAAACTCCAACCATGCACAAGCAGTACACACTTCACAACAGAGAAGTACACAAAAAAATATGGGAACCAAACAAATGTAAGTTCAAATAAAAAGGGAAGCATGGCAGAACAGACATGGCAGGAGTATTTATACTTGACCAACTCCATCGTCTCTAGTTCCATCGACACCAGAAGATTCCACTCCAGCCTATAACAAAAAAAAATAGTGAGGAGCAGTCAACATAATACACAAAAAAGAGGTCCAAAGCCACAAAAACATAGAACATACATTATCAGCGCCAATGCCAGCGTCCTGACGGATCATTTCATCCACAATATGCCCATCATCCTTCTCATACCGACCGCATTTTTCTTCTTGTGAATGTCTCAATTGAGCATACGAAGAACGAACATTTGTCACTGCAATCTTCAGGCTTTCAATCACACCACAATCAAAGTTGTGAGCAGCAACAATATCTTCAACTCGTGGGCCATGGACAACAGGGAAAAAACCAGCAACTGTCGTCAACCTGTCACCAGAGGTTGGCAAATCTTCAGTCAACTTCAAAACCTTCAGAAGAAGCTCATCAATCTCCTCATGCTTTTTGCCGCCAACAAATGTCTGTTTATAAGAGCTTGTATTATCAAACATCTGTCAAGGCATGAAACCACGAGTATGCGGCACCTCATCATCACAGCCAGGAAGCTGACTACAGATAGGCTCATAAAACCTATCATCAGTGCTAGGCCCCGCATCAGAGCTGCCGTGTACAACTACAACATGACGGTTGTACACAATATCACCTGACGCCTTCCACTGCAAAAAAAGAGAACACGCAAAGAGAAGTACACATGTGAGTACTAGAATAGTTCATATTTATAATGACTGCATATTTTTTTTTAAAAAAATCTGATATTAAAAAATCAGGTGCACTAACCGGCAGCTTCCCAAATTTGTAACTTTCCAAGTAAATCTTTCCCTTCACAAACACATCCTCATTATACAACTTCATCAGGTCCTTGGTCATCAGGTATGACGCGCGTGGCGTCAACGTGTGCATGACTGAAAATTTGCGAAGCTTCAAGCAGTCAAGATACATAATCAGGGGGACAATGGCACAACCCTCTGCACAATTCTGCTTGCTGCCTTCTGATTGCCACCTAACCACAACTGCCTGCAACTCATCAACAACAAGCTGACAAAAGTCCATCTGAGCCATAGCCGCATAATCCATGTTCTCTACCATCGCAGCAACTCTACCCAAACGAACTGCAGGCCCCGGGCACAGAAAATTCTGGTAAATATAAGGAAGAACACCTTCACAGCAAGGTCAACACTCACATAATCATCTTCCTCCACCAACACCTTCAACTTCTCAAGCAAGTCCTTGACACCTATACTTTTTGAATGGTCAAAGCCAAGCTCATCCTTGAGGGTAGTCAACGATTCATCACGACCACTGGAAGCAGGCATGGGTGCAGTGTGACTTCCCATAGGTAAATCAAAAATGTGATGAACTGCATCACGATTGATTCGAAGAACCCTGCCATTCCCAAAGTCCATTAACATAGTGGCAGGGTCAATCACTCCCATCAAATAGCACATAAGAATGCGCGACACATTTTTCTTTACTGTCAGATCAAAGACAACACCAAATCCAGCATCCCTAACACGGCTGCAATGCGCCTCTTTCAACAAAGAAGCAGCCTTGCAAACAGTGGGAAGCGACAAACGCACAGTCTTGTTAAATCGAGAATCATCTCCCTCACCATCATCTTCAGTTGCATTGCTCTTACTAGACTTCTTCCTCTGTGTAAAGGGAAATGCAGTCCACATTAGAAGATTAGGCATAAAAAAAAGAAAATACAGAAAGAATAACAAATGAAGGAAACAAATGCAGTGCACTTCAACAAACCTTTGGAGCAGCATCCACATCCTCGCCAGAATCACCACCAACATCTTCGTCGACATCATCATGGGCACGCTTGGGTACACTCTTAGATGTACCACAGTCTTTGCGTCTAGAAGGATGAACACCCTTCACATAATCAGCAAGCACAAAGTCGTCGTCATCAGAATTGGGACCTTCAGTGACATGTAGTCGTTTGCGCTGAGGATCATCACTTCCACCAACTTCAGCGTTTCTCTTGCCAAGATTCTTCTTCATTCCAGCAACACGTGGACTCCGCCGAGGTGTACCACCTTCCTTAGCAACAGTACTCAACCTCTTCTTCACCTTGCCAAATTTACCACCCTTGGCACCATCTGCAGATCTCCTCTGCTTCTCCTTTTCAGCAAACTCTTTTGACTCAATTTCAAACCTCAACTTCTTCTTGCTTTGCTTCAACTCATATTGACGAAGCTGTTCCGGGACCATCCAATCCTGTGTAACTTCCTCTGTACCATCAACAGACTGCGACTGTGTTTCAAACGAGACAGGACGTCTCTGATCAAAGCTCACACCAACATTACCCTCTGCAAAATAATGGTCAATCAATTGAGTAACCTCCTCAAACCCAGGCGCCCCAACATGGAAAACAGACACTGCGTCAAAATAAAGTTTGTCTATGCTCATTAAAAATTGCACAAAAAGAACAAATGCAGTATAGTTAGACATATAAATGTAGTGCTCAACCATAAACTCAAAATAAAAAATAATGCATTGTACAAAAAACTTGAATAAAACAACAATGCAGTTCACAAGTACATACACTGGAGTTCACATACAAAAATAAAATGCAGTGCTGCATATACTAAAATCACGGATATTCGCAACAAAAATGTCGAACTAGATAAAACAAAGCATACACAAAAATAAACAAATTAATCACATACCAGAAGGAGGGGCCACACTTATAGGAGAAGATTCAATTGGCGAATTCACTTGATGTCCTCCCTCGACACCATGATCCTTACCACCAGGACAAGGAGAGACAATTGGTGTATCATTATGAGCACTGCAATCACCTGCTAGATTAAAAAAAACAAGAAAAAAGAAATTACAAAAACATCACATGACAAAATAATGCAAACGAACACTGACAACTAACAGAGCATAACCCAATATGCAGGATGAATTAGGAAACTAGATAAACACCAAACAAAATAAACAAAGCCTAAGGAATAAGTACTCCACATACCCTGAACTCCTTCTCCTGGCCTGCTCGGCGAAGACATAGCGTTTACCTGCAACACAAAGGACGAAGTGACAGACATAAGCAACAAAATCGGCGAAAATCTCACGAAACCCTAGATCTGCATTGCTACACACAACTATCGACTTCAAAACGACATAAAATCGACTGTCTACGAAAAATTACACAAGCAAAAAGAGCTACAGCAACTACAAGAATCACAAAAACAAGGCGAGGGGACAATCAACACCGAGCCAAGCGGAACGTACCGAAGAAAAGTGTGCGGCAACGGCGGCGGGAAGGGGGAAGGGGGGCGGCGACGGGAAAGGGCTGCGGGAGCGCAGTGCCAAGGGCTCACGGAGTGGACAGCGACGTCGAATGCAGGAATAAGCACCTCTTGAGGGCAGCGGTTCTCCGGGCGACGGCGGTTGCTGCGCGCGGTGGCGGTCTTGCTCGAGGGAGAGATGCCTCGGGATAAACTGCAAGAGAGGAGAGGGGGCTGTTCTCGGTCTCTTTCTCTAACAGCGGAGCGGTGGAATAGCATGGAAACGACACGCAGGAGGCCCGCGTTTTGTAAAAAGGGTCACAAATAACGGGCTGGCCCAAAAACAACCCGGACAAAATAAGCCAGTCTACATCAAAATGCACATATTACTAAAAAACAACAAAAAAACACATGATGCAGTTCTCTGTGAAGAATCATGAAAGTTCAAAACGGTAAAACAACAAATAAAATACATACAGTTCGTAAAAAAAGTTAAAATCAAAAACAAAACGCATGTTAAGAAAACACATCCAGAAAAAAAAGTCTACCTTCAATTAAGTGCCACACAAAAAAATGTGCCCCCCCCTCCGCTCTCCCCTTAAACCTCCCGTACAGTGAAGTAAGCACAGGCAAAAAAAAACAAATGCAGTATGCACTACTGGAAAAATGCAGTGCATTTCTATACGGGATGCAGTACGCCATTATGCATTTCTTTTCGGGATGAAGAAAAACGCAAATGCGGAATAAGTTAACGCAGTGCAGAAGTACACGAACTTGCAGTACAATATCATAAACAATGTAGTATAGTCGTAATTTGCTAAGTAGTGCAGTCCCATACATTCGGAAAAAAAGATTACAAAAAAGTAAAAACACGGGATCAAAAATGAGAACTGTACATGCAGTAAGGACTGAAGTTCACATCTAGTACATAACCATGATCAATGTAGTGCACCGATGATTTACCAAAAAGCAGTGCACTCCACGTCATTAAAAAGCATACAAAGAATAAAAACTGATCACCGAAATGATACCGGCACCAGCCACCCAAAAATTGACAACGTACATGCGTCTCTGAAATACCCGAACATAGGCCCAACAAAACCGACCAAGAAAAAACAATAAGTTCAAAAAAAAGTGGGGAGGGGGGCCCACCCCCCTCCCATTTCCTATCCATCCCGTGCCAGGGACTGCAATAAGTACCGGCAAAAAGAAGATGCAGTACGGGTCGGTAGAAGTATGCAGTGCATTCCGGTGCGCAATGCAGACGGCCGAAGCATATAGCAAAGACACGCAAAAAACGATGAAGTACACACATGTATGCAATGTTGCGGTTCTGATTTGTACGCGACGCAGTGCGTAACTGTAAGCAATGCAGTTATGTTGTCACGCAGTATACATCTATAAAACATGACAAAATGCCCGTTCGAATAGAAAAAGGTGGTGGTTAAAAAAAATGTGCTGATCAAAAATAAAACAAACCCACCTTAAAAAAACCACGTTCGCATACATACACCCGATCGGAGCAGTTCCATAGCCACTAGCCCACGATGACAGATGCAAAACCAACCCACGATCCGCACAACCGCATCATCAGCGCGATCGTGCAGTTCATCCGACGAGGCCATCCCACCCCGCGCCCTCCCCTTAAATTCAGACCCCTGCCAAAGGCCTTCTCACCCACAACAACACAAGTATCCATTACGCTCCCACCACCGGCGATGACGTTCACCGACGAGTACAAGGGCGACAACACCGTGGAGGCACACGACAACACCAAGTTGCACGTCATCCACACCAACGATAGGAAGCAGATGGCGATCACCCTCGCGCAGTACGAGCGCCACCTCAGCCTCCAGCGCCACAAGATCGTCAGCATTGATCTCGAGTACGACAACGACCCTGAAGCGACGCAGAAACCCGCCCTCTGCCAGCTCTCCATCGGCAAGAATCACCCGTTGCTGCTCTTCCAAATGAGCGACACTGAAAGGTGCACCGTCTTCGACAACTTCCTCACTGACCCCAGGTACACCTTTGCAGGCTTCTCCATCGACGGCGACAAAACCAGGCTGGAGCGCGTCAAACTGGAGGTCGCCAACTTCATCGACATCCAGAAGGAGTGGAGGGTGCCCGAGGCAACCAAGCCGTTGGACTCCCTCGGAGACGTCTCCGGCATGCTCATCGACGACTACTACAACCACATGAAGAAGAAGATCACCGATGCCGAGCACCAGCGTTGGGCCATCCTGCCTCTGTCCAGGAGGCACATCGAATACGCGGAAAAGGACGCCTATGCAGCGTACGAGATATGGAACCGCATCACCCTCACCTAGGACAGCCTTTGCCGTGCAAAGCTGGAGAAGGAGGAGACCCCCAAGAAGCGCGCCAGGAGCAGCTGGGGATGGGGAGAGCCTGACTGGTGAAGAAGAAGATGGTGCCGGCCAGGAGCCAAGAATGCCAGCGTTCTTTTAGAATTATCATCAAATTTGCTTTGTGTTGTTTGCTTATTTATCATTAGTTTGCTTGTGTGCTGAACCTAGTTTGCTTGCCATGCAGAATCGCTTTGTAATGATGAACTCTGATTATGTTAGTTTGCTTTCTGTTCAACTTAGTTTGCTAGTGATGAAATTGTCGTACAGAATATCTGTGATAATTTGTTTTCTATCGTCTGCTAATGTATCATTAGATTCAAGTAGTGCAGAAAACGAAAAATGAGTTGCAGTCTGCAAACAGGACACATGCAGTGCAAGTTGTGTACTAATGCAGTATAGAATCTGTCCAACGAAGCATTAACATACCCAACAAAGCGGTGCATGAACCTAAATTTGAAAAAGAATACATAAGAGCAAAACCAGAAAATGAAAAACGCAAACACGTAAATAATCAATGAAGTACAACAATATATGAACATGCAGTACAGAACCAAAATCAACGCATTACGCGTATGATTTACTAAGCAGTGCACTCCCATACATTGGGAAAAAAGATTAAATGATAGCAAAAAGACGGAAACAAAAAAATGACAACTGTACATGCAGTACACAATGCGTATACAATGCAGTACAGAACCCTGATCAATGCAGTGCACACTCCAACATTGAAAAAAAACACATGGCAGAAATATAAAAAGAAAAAAAATTGACCACCCAGGTGGCACCTGCCCCAGCCAGTCTCATAATAGGTCTACGCCCACAGAAGGCAAGTCGTTCTGAGTCACAGTGCATGGGGCCGGTTGCACATGGCCCCACAGGTCATAGAGCATATAGCTGTGAGCGCCGTGTATAAGCGCCCAGATAAGTATACAGAGGAGTTCGACCAGTATGCCTCGCCAGCGCTTATAAACAAGTCGGGCGCGCCTTCTGCGGGCGAGGTGGGACTAAACATTAGACCGAACACAGCGCACCGGGAACCAGCCGTGTGCTCACAGGCCGACCCGGGCCCAATTGCGTCTTCACTACCAGAACACAGGGCCAACAAAAAAAGAGAGGCCATTGAAAATTAAAAAAAAATGCTACATACCATACACAAACACAGGCCCAACCACGCGCTCGCAGTTCGTCGTCATATGACAATGCAGTTCGCTATTCTCAAGTAAGCAGTACTGTTCCTTCTTGAATGCATTCGTGTTCACTGAATCCACCACCTAACGCCAACCACAACATTTATTACTTCCATTGCTCGATTGGTTGCATAAAAACTTATCCATTCGTGCTACATACTAACACAACTCCTCCCCCCGTTCCTCATTTTCCTCAAAACATAGATCTAGGGTTCATCACATCCATAGCTCTTCTCTCGAATTCCACTGAACCCGCCATGGACTGCAAGTGCGGGTGCTTGGCAAGGATGGCGCCGGTAGCGGACACATGCGTCTACGCAGAAGGCCTACAGCTCACCAACACCGAGTGGCGCAGCATGCTCGGCTGCCTGATGATACCCAACAGGGGGTTTCGTGCGCCATTTCTTCATCGCCTCACAACCACAGATCTACAGGAAAGTTGGGTATGTTTTCCACTCACAATTTTTGGACATAATCTAGACTGCAAATACACATCTGAATATATAGTTCAATCAATTTGTTCAGTAATATCAACAAAAATACAAAACAGAATTTGTATTGTTGTTCAGATCTGTTAGCTATTAAGACTAGATGCTTCCACCTATCTTTCTTCAGTACCACACCATGTATCGACATATGTACAAAAAAAGGGTCAGTAGATAAGCGTTGCAGTTATATTAACATGCTGGAGAAGTACACTGTTACTGACATTGCAGTGCACACATGTTGCAGTATAATATATATCCCAGTAAAACTAGGAGTCAATTGCGTATATAAGTTTGTTCATACATTGCAACTACTTTACAAAATACAATCATATGTATGTAACTATTTAAGTAAACATAAACAAATCATACTAAGTATAAAACAAAAACATTTGCTGTTTACTTATAAGTTCTTTCTCCACCCATTACAATATGCAGAAACTGCCATCCGCAATAAAAATTCATGCTCCGAGTTCAGGGAAGATTACTTTGGAGACAGAACACAAGAATGGCTATGGAGACATGGAAGCTGACTACCACATCGACTCTGAAGACTGCATCAACATAACTACTGGTTGGAAAGATTTTGTCTCCCACAATGGCTTTGAGGCTGGAGAAGTGGCCATGGTCTTTTTCTACAAAGAAGAAGACTCCATCAAGTTTACAATATTTGCACTCTAGGCTGTCTAATATGAAGCAACCAATATTTCTAATGCTTTGCTTATGCTGTATGCTTTTAAAATTATGTCCATCAGACAATTTGAACAATGCCTATTTAAAGTATGCAACCTCAACTACGTCATTTTATCATCCTTTTTAGACAAAGTTCCTGTTGGCAGTAATGCAGTTCTCTCGAACACATAGTGTGGCACTAATAATAACAAAAGGCAGCCCTCCAAACAGTAACAAGGAAATGCAAATGGTCGAAACTTTGCAGTTAACATATGATGTTCAAATACAATTCTCATAGTATGCAGTTCAAAAAAAATCTTATAATAACTATTCAGCTAACACAAGCGTATCATGGACCATCCGTTCTAATAGCAGAATAGAACATTCACAACACTGCTAATGCAGTACAGAAATGCATATTATGCAGTCATCTAGAACACAGAATGTAGTAACACAGAATATAGTTTACGAAAAGGAGAAATCTCATAAACAGCCATAACCACTATAATAAAGCTACAATGAAGTACGCTACCAAAGAAAATGCAGTGCACTACAATGTATGCCGCGACTACAACAAATAAAATTAAAGCAGTCAAACTACAGACAATGTGATAGACTGATAGAGGTGTCAATTTCACTCGCACTTCCATAACTCGCCTAAAAATTCTGCAGCCACTAAACCATCGAAAAAAACACCCGCAAAAATTTACATGGAAGATATGGCAACTTGACGAACACCATCACCTTTCATTTAAAAAACGCGATTCAAAAAATGACAATTATACCCGCAATACAATGAATTCAAACCTACAGCAACAGTAATTACAATATTCAAACACGCGTGGACGGGCAAAAAACAAAAAAATCAACAAGAACAGAGAAGCGGACGAAGCTCACCCGCCCGCACAACCAAAATAACAAGAATTGAAAACTAACTCCTAAAAATTAACAAACTATAGAGTGAACGGACAGATTAAAACGAACGCAATCAAAGAATTCCAACTAAATAACAACATCCGAGCACAAAAAAAATCGCATCTGACGCGAACACGAACGAACAGAGAAAGCTCGTCCGCCAAATCCCTCGATTTGCAAGCACTCTAGTATAGTTTCCTGTAAATCAGAAAGAATAAAGCTAAAATGAGATGCAGACACAAACTGAATAATCCCGCGACACTCGATTCCACATAGAACGCGCGGGCGGAACACCAGAAAATGAAGCAGTTCTCCCGTGAAGCATTGCAGTGCCCAACGTAAAGAAGATGCAGTGCACTTGCGTTCAGCATGCAGTGCGGAAGTGGTGTGCAGAATAGTTATTCTGCTAATATTAGCAGAATAAACCGTCTATATATATATATACATATATATAGGGTGGGTCTATTATGATAACACCCTTAAGAGTCTCATTATGCCCACCTCTTTCTTATTCTGATAACACCCACCTCCCTCTCCCAAAAAAACAACACTCTCGCGCAACGAAACCACCCACCCTCTCCCACCTTCTCTTCGTGCCCAACCCCCTCCCTCCCACCTTCTTCCTCAGCTACCTCCTCCCACCATCCCTCCACCTTCCTCTGCCAGCACCGCCAGGGGCTCGTGCCTCCCTCTCCCTTCCCCACCTCCGTCGGCCACCACCTCTCCAGGCGCCTCGCCCGCCACCACCTACCTCTCTAGGCGCCTCACCCGCCTCC
>NC_057810.1:281560170-281565648 GCF_018294505.1 Triticum aestivum | reverse complement strand
ACCCCGTGACACCCCGGCCTCCCACCGCCCCGGTCGCCCCCACCTTCCACCTCCCACCACCATACCATGACTCCCCGACAGCCACACCCCCGGCGCCAGATCCGAGCGGTAGGTGCTTCTCTCCCCGCGCATCTAACACCGCCCCGTCCGCCGGATCAGAGCCGCCATCTCTATCCCCTCGCATCTCCACCTTCCTTCTTCCTCGCCCCGATCTAATTTCTCCTCCTGACGCACCACCGCTGTCAGCCCACCCAACCCAGCGCGCCACCGCTCCGCTCAACCCAACCCAGCACCTCGGGAGGAGCCAGACCCCCACCACCGCGCCTTTCCTAGGGGCTTTTCCCTGACTACCACTCCCGCATCTTCTTGGATCCCCTCATCCTCCATTTTTTGTCGGCGACCCCCACCTCACCGGCGATTTGTGGCTCTCGCGGCGTCGCCAACCCCCCTGCTCGTCCCGATGTCCACTTCCATGCTGCCCCAACGGTGGCATGAGAGACGCCGGCAGGGGCTCGCCTGCACCACAACACGCGGGCAGGTGCCCGTCCTCCCTGCCGGCTTGACCTCCTCCTCCAGCATGCCATGCCTCCTTCGACCAGAGAGAGCGGTTTGCTCCGGATCTGCATGTGGTTGGATTGCCGGGTAGCTGCAGTGCGAAGAGTAGTGGCATCTCTCCTCCCGCTCCATCCTCTGGAGTTGACCGCATACTGACATTGCAATGGCGTGCAGTTTCGCAGGGCGCAGTGGAACATGAACAATTTTTATGTGTTCTCCAGATTTTTGTTGTTGATTTTGATGAATTCAGTGCAGTAAAATCTCAAAATGCAGTTTGATAAATTATCTGTGCAGTTCGCTGGGCATTGGTGTGTGGCTCGGATGTAGTTTGGTCTTGTTTTTGTAGAAATTACATTTTTAGTCTCTTTTGGCTACTGGACGCTTCAGCTCACTTCCGCTCGAATCGGCGATGCAGTTCGGCTAGGTTGCTCGTGCTGATTTTGGTGTGTATTGTGCGCACTGCTTTAGTATAAAAAAAATTATGTGTCAAATTGCAGGGGGTTGTTTTGCCTCTTATAAAATTATACTCGGAGAAGTTCACTCGCCTTATCATCGGAGTTCAGACTTGTCAGCGAAAAAGTGGAAAAAACAAAATTAGGGAACAGAAAAAAACAATGCAGTTAACTACTAGTGTCGCGGTACATTTCTCTCGACCATGGGGTTCACTTCTTTGCCCATGTAAAACACACTCTGTGAGAGGTTCATTATGTTGCCACGTGTTGTTTTAAAAAGCAAGAGTTAATTTTAATGCAGCCCCCTCCAAGTGCAATGTATGAAAAAAGACAACAAAATACTCATGCGGCTCACCCTTGGTAGTGTCGCGGTTCACTTACTCGCAATGTGAAGTGCTGAAAAAATGTTACTGAGACGATAAAATAAAAGAATGCGTGTCTTCAAAAATTTACGTGTAACAAAAAGAAACCATGAAGTTCGCTTGACCGTCTGATGCAGTGCGGTTTTAGTCTAAAGCAGTGTGTTCTTCTGTCTTATGAAATGCACACGTTGATTTTAGTGCTTGTTTGGGGAAAAAATTGTCTGAGAAAAGAAACCATGAAGTTCACTTGACCATCTGATGCAATGCGGTTTTTTCTGTCTGAAGCAGTGCGTTCTTCTGTCTCATGAAGTGCACAAGTCGATTTTAGTGTTTGTTTGAAAAAAAATCGTCTGAGAGAAAAAACAATGAAGTTCACTTGACCGTCTGATGCAGTGCGGTATTTCGTCTGAAGCAGTGCGTTCTTCTTTCCTCGTCTGAGAAAAAATACGTCTAAACAAAAAGAAACCATGCAGTCCACTTGCCCATCTGATGCAGTGCGGTATTTTGTCTGAAGCAATGCGTTCTTCTGTCCGATGCAGTAAATATGACGATTTTGGTCTCGCGAAGAACAGAGTGTCCGCTTTTCGGTAAAAATGAAACTGCTCTTAAACCGTAAGGAATTAGAGAGAGTGTTCTACATGAAAAAGTTGCATCTCATCAATATCTTTCCAACGGCGTATGATTTGAATTATTTCGACCAGCCGTTCGTAAAAATTTCATGAAAAAACAGTCGCTGCCTCTCGAAGTCAGCCGCACAATTTTCAAAATTAACTAAAAACCGTAAGGAATCTCAAAACCATTTCAACATATGAAAGTTGCGCCTTGTCCGTAGCTTTCCAACAGCGTATCATACGTCTCATTTCGACAAACCGTTAGAAAACTGGAGCAAAAACAGTACTGGACATTTCGAAAAATTTGAAAAACTGAGTTCCGCGATTTAGTAAATTTGAAACTGCTCTTAAACCATAATGAATTAGAGAAACATTTATATATTAAAAAGATGCGACTCGACGATATCTATCCAACGGCGTATCATTTGCTTCATTCTGACGAGCGGTTTAGGAAAAAACGCTTGTTGCCACTCGTCATGGGACACGCAAATTTCAAAACTGCTCTTAAACCTTGTGGAATCTCGAAAAGTGTTCAATATGTAAAAGTTGCGCCTAATCCATAACTTTTCAACGTTATATTACACGCCTCATTCTGATAAATGGTTAAAAAATTAGAGCGAAAACAGTACCAAAATAATTGGCGCGTTATTTTTTTGGTACTTCTCGTCGAAAAAAACTGCAACTCATTATTTTTTTGGTACTGTTTTCGCTCTAATTTTTTAACCGTTTATCGGAATGAGGCGTGTAATATACCGTTGGAAATCTATGGATTAGGCGCAACTTTGACATGTTGAACACTTTTCGAGATTCCACACGGTTTAAGAGCAGTTTTGAAATTGGCGCGTCCCATGAGGAGTGGCAGCGAGCGGTTTTTTGGCGATTTCATCTAAACCGCTCGTTGGAATGAAGCAAACGATACGCCTTTGGATAGATATCGTCGAGGCGCATCTTTTTCATATATAAATTTTTCTCTAATTCGTTACGGTTTAAGAGCAGTTTCAAATTTACTAAATCGCGGAACTCTATTTTTCAAATGTTTTGAAATTTTCGGTACTGTTTTTGCTCTAGTTTTCTAACCGTTTGTCGAAACGAGACGTATGATACGCCGTTGGAAAGCTATGGACAAGGCACAACTTTCATATGTTGAAATTGTTTTGAGATTCCTAACGGTTTTTAGTTAATTTTGAAAATTGTGCGGCTGACTTCAAGAGGCAGCGGCTATTTTTTCGCCAAATTTTTATGAATGGCTGGTCGGAATAATTCAAATCATACGCCATTGGAAAGATATCGATGAGACACAACTTTTTCATGTAGAATACTCTCTCTAATTCCTTACGGTTTAAGAGCAGTTTTAAAAATACGAAAATGCGGACACTCTGTTTTTCGCGACACCAAAATCGACGAGTGAACCGCATCAGACACATTGGCGCACTGCTTCAAACTGAAAACCATACTGCATCGGACGGGCAAGCGAGCTGCATGGTTCTTGTACTCTTTTTTCTATTTTATTTTTATTAATGAGTTCTTTTTTTATGAATGAGAGTGGACCGCAGAGATGAGGCCAAGTGAACCACATCAAGAGGGAAAGTGAAACGCAACACTGAGTCTAAGTGAAACGTTGAACCATATCATTTTTTTGCCATTTTTAACTTTTTTTTATAAATGTATCTGAGCTGCATGGTGAGAGCTAGTGAGCTTCATTGGACGGGGAAGTGAGCTGCATTGTTCCTAAATGCATTTTTTATTTTAAATTGATTGTGTGAAAAGTCCTTCGTAATGGACTTTTTTCAAGACCAAAGCACACTGCATTTGCATGATATTTTAAATGCATTTTTATTTTAAAATGTGTGTACTAAAAAGTCTTTTGTGGTGGACTTTTTTCAGACCAAAGTGCACTGCATTTTTTTGTATGTTTTTAAGTACATTTTGTTTGAAATGGACTGTACTGAAGAGTCCTTCATGGTGGACTTTTTTCAAGAACCAAAGTGCACCGTGTTTGCATGATTTTTTAAATGCTTTTTTTTGTTTTAGAAGGTGTGTGCTAAAAAGTCCTTTATAGTGGACTCTTTTTGTAGACTAAAGTGCACGGCATTTGCATGTTTTTTCTTAAATGTATTTTTGTTGTAAATGAAGTGTACTCAAGAGTCCTTCATTGTAGACCTTTTTTAGACCAAAGTGTACCGAATGGTCGAAAAAATTGAACCACGACAACAAATTCCACAACAGCTAACTGCAAGTGCTGAGCGCCGAGTTGCACACACACACGAGGTGAACCTTGTCTTCAATCCAAGATAGATGTCGCCCAGAGGAGAGGAACTCTGGACTGCACACTCGTGGGCCAACACAGCACACACAAATTAGATAACACAAAAAAACAACAAAAAAATAACATGTTTTTAGGGGCTAGCGAAGTGAACGCTATTAGCTGCCGAAACACGCACACGCCGCCGAGCTGCAATTGAACCAAATGGGAACTGCATGCTGGAGATGCATGCGTCAATGCGGTGCTTTCGGAGGACACCTTGGAGAGCAGTTTCGCCCAGGATCTTCATGCGGTGCAGTTGTCCGGGTGTTGCAGTGCACCTACTCCATGGCATATGCGGGACTGCAGTAGCGGCGGCAACGAACAACACGTCCACCCCACATGAACTGTTCGTGTTGTGCGCACGACAGCTTGCACTTCATGGCGCCGCCGGGGCACTAGACGGAGCAAACCAAGAAGGTTCAGAGCGCTGGCGAAAACTCATCATCTAGACACGCGAGGACACCAAACCCCACCGGATCCGGGCAAGTCCATGACGAGGACCCAGCCCGACGCCCTGCTGGAGAAGAAACGGGAGGGGGGAGCTCCTCGTCGAGACTAGATCGACGCAGTAGGTGGGTACGTCCCCGTTATGGTCATTGTAGGTGAATGGTGGAGGAGCAACCTGTCGTCGGGGGCCCGGATCCGATGGTCCTTGTAGTCCACAGCCATCTGGGAGGCCGGACCCGGTGGGTTCTCGCCGCGAGCTCACGGCCAGATGCGGTGCTTGGCCAGGGGAGGGGCGGAGCGGGGAGACGATGGTTGGGGCCATGGTGGCTGGGGCGCGGCTTCGCAGTTGTCACCCGCGCAGCTAGCCGGCGAGGCAGAGGCTCAGTGGGGCGGGTGGGGGATGGGGGGAGTGGGAGGAGCCATCTCCACCTGATCCGTGGTGGCCGTGGCTGTCGGCGGAGGTCGGGAGACGACGCCCCGTGAGCGCGGCGGTGGGAGCGCGGGGGAGGCGCACTCGCGCCCCTGGATCTACGCAGCGGATGCAGTCCACACGCCCACCACCGCCTCCCCTGCCGCCGCCGGCGAACTGCAGTGGATGGGAGAGTTTCAGGTGGGGTGCTTCTGGGGGAGGAAGGTAGCGGCGAGGTCAGGCTTGGGCGGTGGAGTGGGGGCACCACGGTGGCCCAGGGTGCGGCCCAACCTAGGGATGGAGGAAGGCGGTCAGGGGCGGCGGGGCTGGATCCAGC
>NC_057810.1:281529872-281559831 GCF_018294505.1 Triticum aestivum | reverse complement strand
GGTGGGGCGTCAGAGGGGATGTGGTTGGTGGGGCGGGGGGTGGCTATGGTGGGAAAGAAGGTGGCCAATGAGGGTGGGTAGAAATTGGGGTGCGGGGTTGGCCTAATGCAGTTTCCTCGCATCGCTGTGCGGTCCGGGTCAGGTTGATTAGGGTGTTATCATAATAGACCCACCCTATATATATATATATATATATGTATATATATATATATAGAGAGAGAGAGAGACACACACACACACACACACTTATAAGGACATGGTTGCATAACCAAATTAAACATCCAATTACATAGGTGGCTACTACAACCATGGCATTTGCACACAACAAAGTAAACTATTACATGCATAATTTCATAGGTGGCTACTACACACATGACACTTCCACACCAATAAAGTAAACTATATGTTACATGCATGATTAACTAGCATAAACGATCATCTGATCATCATCTACTTCTTGTGACGCTTGCTCTACTTGTGGCTCGACCCGGGCTCGTCGATTTGGGTAACGAGGCACTTCCTCATGTCAACGATTCGCCCGTGCATCTAGTAGCATGTGTACACACTCTTGGCCGCGAACCTGAGGTGAGGTTCATCCAGTAGCCGCATCGAGGCACTGCACGCTCAACAGAAGCGCACTGCATCATTTTGACGACGAGCACTGCAATAGAGACTAGTGAACTTCGTGTCGAAAAAAATTGCACGCGGTGTTTTTTTGGTACTGTTTTCGCTCTAATTTTTTAACCGTTTATCGGAATGAGGCGTGTAATATACCGTTGAAAAGCTATGGATTAGGCTCAACTTTGACATATTGAACACTTTCCGAGATTCCACACGGTTTAAGAGCAGTTTTGAAATTTGCGCGTCCCATGACGAGTGGCAGCAAGCGTTTTTTCGCGTTTTTTCCTAAACCGCTCGTCGGAATAAAGCAAATGATACGCCGTTGGATAGATATCTTTGAGGCGCATCTTTTTGATATATAAATGTTTCTCTAATTCGTTACGGTTTAAGAGCAGCTTCAAATTTACTAAATCGCGGAACTCTGTTTTTCAATTTTTTCGAAATTTTCGGTACTGTTTTTGCTCCAGTTTTCTAACGGTTTGTCAAAACGAGACGTATGATACGCCGTTGGAAAGCTACGGAAAAGGCGCAACTTTCATATGTTGAAACGGTTTTGAGATTTCTTACGGTTTTTAGTTAATTTTGAAAATTGTGCGGCTGACTTCGAGAGGCAGCGGCTGTTTTTTCGCGAAATTTTTACGAACGGCTGGTCGGAATAATTCAAATCATATGCTGTTGGAAAGATATCAATGAGATGCAACTTTTTCATGTAGAACACTCTCTCTAATTCCTTACGGTTTAAGAGCAGTTTCGTTTTTACCGAAAAGCGGACACTCTGTTCTTCGCGAGACCAAAATCGTCATATTTACTGCATCGGACAGAAGAACGCATTGCTTCAGACAAAATACCGCTCTGCATCAGATGGGCAAGTGCACTGCATGGTTTCTTTTTGTTTAGACGTATTTTTTCCCGGACGAGGAAAGAAGAACGCACTGCTTCAGACGAAATACCGCACTGCATCAGACGATCAAGTGAACTTCATTGTTTTTTTTCTCAGACGGTTTTTTTTCAAACAAACACTAAAATCGACTTGTGCACTTCATTAGACAGAAGAACACACTGCTTCAGACAGAAAAAACTGCATTGCATCAGATGGTCAAGTGAACTTCATGGTTTCTTTTCTCAGACAATTTTTTTCCCAAACAAGCACTAAAATTGATGTGTGCACTTCATCAGACATAAGAACACACTGCTTTAGACTAAAACCGCCCTGCATCAGACGGTCAAGCGAACTTCATGGTTTCTTTTTGTTACACGTAAATTTTTGAAGACACGCATTCTTTTATTTTATCGTCTCAGTAACATTTTTTTAGCACTTCACATTGCGAGTAAGTGAACCGCGACACTACCAAGGGTGAGCCGCATGAGTATTTTGTTGTCTTTTTTCATACATTGCACTTGGAGGGGGCTGCATTAAAATTAACTCTTGCTTTTTAAAACAACACGTGGCAACATAATGAACCTCTAACAGAGTGTGTTTTACATGGGCAAAGAAGTGAACCCCATGGTCGAGAGAAATGTACCGCGACACTAGTAGTTAACTGCATTGTTTTTTTCTGTTCCCTAATTTTGTTTTTTCCACTTTTTCGCTGACAAGTCTGAACTCCGATGATAAGGAGAGTGAACTTCTCCGAGTATAATTTTATAAGAGGCAAAACAACCCCCTGCAATTTGACACATAATTTTTTTATACTAAAGCAGTACGCACAATACACACCAAAATCAGCATGAGCAACCTAGCCGAACTGCATCGCCGATTCGAGCGGAAGTGAGCTGAAGCGTCCAGTAGCTAAAAGAGACTAAAAAATGTAATTTCTACAAAAACAAGACCAAACTACATCTGAGCCACACACCAATGCCCAGCGAACTGCACAGATAATTTATCAAACTGCATTTTGAGATTTTACTGCACTGAATTCATCAAAATCAACGACAAAAATCTGGAGAACACATAAAAATTGTTCACGTTCCACTGCGCCCTGCGAAACTGCACACCACTTCAATGTCAGTATGCGGTCAACTCCACAGGATGGAGCAGGAGGAGAGATGCCACTACTCTTCGCACTGCAGCTACCCGGCAATCCAACCACATGCAGATCCGGAGCGAACCGCTCTCTCTGGTCGAAGGAGACATGGCGTGCCGGAGGAGGAGGTCAAGCCGGCAGGGAGGACGGGCACCTGCCCGCGTGCTGTGGTGCAGGCGAGCCCCTGCCAGCGTCTCTCACACCACCGTTGGGGCAGCATGGAAGTGGACATCGGGACGAGCAGGGGGGTTGGTGACACCGCGAGAGCCACAAGTCGCCGGTGAGGTGGGGGTCGCCGATGAAAAAAGGAGGATGAGGGGATCCAAGAAGGTGCGGGAGTGGTAGTCAGGGAAAAGCCCCTAGGGAAAGGCACGGTGGTGGGGGTCTGGCTCCTCCCGAGGTGCTGGGTCGGGTTGAGCGGAGCGGTGGCGTGCTGGGTTGTGTGGGCCGACAGCGGTGGTGCGTCAGGAGCAGAAATTAGATCGGGGCGGGGGAGAAGGAAGGTGGAGATGCGAGGGGATAGAGATGGTGGCTCTGATCCGGCGGATGGGGCGGCATCAGATGCGCGGGGAGAGAAGCACCTACCGCTCGGATCTGGCGCCGGGGGTGTGGCTGTCGGGGAGTCATGGTATGGTGGTGGGAGGTGGGGGCGACCGGGGCGGTGGGAGGCCGGGGTGTCACGGGGTGTCAGGAGGTCGGAGTGGTGGAAGGTGGGATTGGTCGTGGCGGCCCGGCGGCGAGGAAGAAGGTGGGAAGGAGAGGGAGTTGGTGTGCGCTGTGGGGTGGTGGGTTGACCGGGGCGCGTGGGGCGGCGCGCCCGGATCTGCGCTGCTAGTCACACGGGGATGCCTGGTGTGGAGGCGGGCGAGGCGCCTAGAGAGGTAGGTGGTGGCGGGCGAGGCGCCTGGAGAAGTGGTGGCCAACGGAGGTGGGGAAGGGAGAGGGAGGCACGAGCCCCTGGCGGTGCTGGCAGAGGAAGGTGGAGGGATGGTGGGAGGAGGCAGCTGAGGAAGAAGGTGGGAGGGAGGGGGTTGGGCACGAAGAGAAGGTGGGCGAGGGTGGGTGGTTTCGTTGCGCGAGAGTGTTGTTTTTTTGGGAGAGGGAAGTGGGTGTTATCAGAATAAGAAAGAGGTGTGCATAATAAGACTCTTAAGGGTGTTATCATAATAGACCCACCCTATATATATATATTATGAATTCCATTTTCTATCAGTTTTTGTATACTAATTTGTATCTAGCTGTTATCATCCACATATACAGAATGGAAAGCGTATATACACACATTGAAGCAGAACATATAAGAACGAAAAACAGAGTACACACATTGAAACAGAGCAATAAACAGAGCAATATTACGATTGTTGTGAATACATAGCTATCCATGTCGAAACGACTTAACAAAATAAAACGCATCCATGAGACCATGACCAGCAGCCTTGGCTATGGTAGCTCTTGGCTCTCCCTGAACTCGTGCAGGCGTTCGTCCAAGCGGTGGACACGCTCGCGGTACATCTGGAGCGCGATCTCGAGCTCCAAGTTAGCTATTTCATCAGAGATCACCAACTCAAGGATGCGATAGCCATGTTCCTCTACTGCGCCCAGGTGGACACCTGGGTCAAGGAGGCGGTCGAGCCTACTGACCAGCGTGTTTGCATCAAGCGGACAAGGCGAACGACGCGGTGGGCATCCGGTGCAAGTACGGCGCGGCCGGCCTCTGGTGCAAGTACGACGCAGAGGGCCTCTACCCACTCCTGGCGAGGAATGGGGGTACTGAATGGACGTGTACCCAGCTGCGATGCCCTATCGATAGTAGGCAAGCGCCGATGGATCCGCTCTTACTATGCAGTGCACCGTGCCTATTGCTCTACGGTGCTCCAACGGTCTCGCCGTGTGGCGAGCTGCAGCCTATCGGTGCGGACGCGCCTAGCTTGCTCTGCGGCGCGCCATCGATCATGTTGTGCGGTGAGCTGAAAACTCTCGGCGCTGACATGCCTATCTTGATCCGCGGCGCTGAAGCACCATGCGCCAACATGCATCATGGCGTCGTCCATCACGTTGCCGGGGAGCGCCTCAGCCTCGATAGGTCGTGGCGCCTTCTCGTTTTCCTCGTTGACGAGGTTGTTGGCAGAGGCGACGCTTTGGTGGTTTGGCTTGCTTGGAAAAGGTGGTGTGCTACAGGTTGCGCTTGTTGCCTCCGTGCGTCCCGCGCCGCCTATGTTTATGCGGAATATCGCTGGGTGGCGGTAAACATGTGAGGAAATGGTGGAAAACGGTGGCGTGTTCATAAAACACCATCAATTAATGGGAACTTAGCATAGAAGGAACATCGAGCTAGCACAAGAAGTAGATGATGATCAGATGATCGTTTATCCTAGTTAATTATGCATGTAATAGTATACTTTGGTGTGTGGAAATGTCATGTGTGTACTAGCCACCTATGTATAATTGGATGTTTGCCATGTATTACACACATCTTTTTTATGTGAAACGTTTCTGTTCTCTTGGCTCAACACAAATAGTTTATTGCAATGAACCGTATGCCGTATATCGCACACACCTTGATCTGGCTGACCATTTCTTTTGTGTTGCCTAATCATAAGTAGTTCATCTGAGTGAACTATATGCCGTATACCACACACACCTTCATCTGACTGCCCGTTTCTGATGTTCCGCCTCATCACAAATAGTTCAACCAAGTGAACTGTATGTCGTATATCGCACACGCCTTCATCTGGCTGCCCGTTTTTGTTCTTCTTCCAAATTGCAAACAATTAATTGAACTGAATCGTATGCCCTGCAATGCACATGCAACTAAAATCAGAACTGTGTTTGATGGCTCTGCCATCACAAATGTTTTGCATCTTTTTTGACGGTTTTTCTACATCACCGTTTGCGATTAGTGCATCGCACACAGTCTCGTCAAAAGGGTCTCTGATCGTAGTGTCGCATTAGTAGCATCTTGCAGTAGTGTAAGGGTAAAAAATAGTTGTGTAGTTGTCCCTTATACGCAGGGTGATGAAAATATAATATCTACATCATGTCATCATACTTAATGCAATACTTTGTTTTACTTAATATTTTGAGATGCATGTTGGATAGTGGTCTTGGGGTGGAGTATTATCTGTAAATGTTCGGACATGAGGCCTATATATGCACATGATCATAAAACATGTAATTTAATCGATATACACCTATAATTTTTTCACCATGTCATGTTATCTTTTATGGAGAGATGCCACTAGTGAAACTTATGGGGAACCTATGACCAATCTCTTAGGAAAGAACTCTTCCAGCAAGGCCCAATATTGGTTTTAAAATTTTCCAACATAATAATAATGTTAACTAATTAATTAGCATAGGGAGTTAGCGCTACCCGAGGATTCTTAATTCAACATAATACAGGGGGGCAGTGCTGATGGTGCTGGTCCAAACTGGGCGATGTCCGGCGCCCCCTGGGCAACCAGGGTCTCAGCCAACCCGATGTCTTTCCCATATGATGTGCCCTGAGAATGAGATACATGCGGCTCCTATCGGGATTTGTCGGTACACCAGGAGGTCCTGCTAGTTTAGTTTTACCTTTGACGAGAGGCAGGTCCACATGATTTCCTTATCGTAAGCATCGTGTTCTTCATGGTGTGAGGATGTTCATTGGATGCGCGTGGTAATTTATAATGGACCACTTGGAGCACCCCTGCAGGGTTAAATCTTTTCGGAAGTCATGCCCCCGGTTATGTGGTGACTTGAAAAATTATAATATCCGGTTGTAGATAACTTGACACTAAACTTCAAATAAAATACACCAACCGCGAACCATGACCGTCCGTTTTTGAGGGAGTTCAAGAAGAGAACATGGTGGGGTTATGTTTGACTTGTATGTAGTTCAGGATCAATTATTGATCATTACTAGCTTGCGACTGTTATGCGTAGTTTACTCTTCTTACTCTTGTACTCATAAAATAACCACCATACAAATGCTTAGTGCTTGTTGCAACCACTTAACAATTCCACACCCATTAAGCTTTGCTAGTCTTGATACCACACCCATTAAGCTTTGCTAGTCTTGATACCCATGGTAATGGGATTGCTGAGTCCTCGTGGCCCACAGATTACTACAACAATAGTTGCAGGTATAGGTAATGCGATGATCTGATGTGACAGTGATGCTTGCTTGCTTTTGGATTTCTTCTTCTGCTTCTTCTTTGTTGATCTTCGGATAGGTTTCTTGTCGGTGAGGGAGTCTTGGACTAAGGGGTGCTCGGGCCGTCGAGCCATTACATATGGGCCAGACCGATAGGCCACTAACCCTAAGGGGTCAAGCTAGAGTGCGGACCCGTGACCGGACAGGAGATCTTCGGAGTGGTGGTGTGCCCTCCAAGTCAAGATTAGCAAGATCTTTCCTTCATTGTAACCAATCGCATGTAACCCTAACCCTACTGGTGTCTATAGAAACTAGAGGGCTTAGGGCTTTAGGGCTAGTGCTACGTCCATCACCTAATCTTCTTAGGGTTTAGCTCGCCTGATCTCAAGATAGATCTACTTTGTAACCATACCATACATCAAATACAATCAAACAGGACGTAGCGTTTTACCTCTTCGAGAGGGCCCGAACCTGGGTAAACATCGTGTTCATCGTCCCTTGTTCTCCATTGATCCTAGATCCATAGCTCCAGACCCCCTACCGGAGATCCGTTGGTTTTGACACTTACATTGGTGCTTTCATTGAGAGTTCCGATATTGGGTTGCCGAAAGATCAATGGCTTGCCTAATCATCGGAGAAGGCGTCAGCTCTGGGGACCTCTTTGTCCCCAGCCAACTCTTCGCGTTCGGCAGCATCGTGTTGAACGCCAACCCAACTGGTCATCTAGACCAGATCAGCAACTTCACCCCCGAGCACCGAATTCAATTCGGCAATCTGGAGTACGTTGCAGACGCTCGAGGCGATCTGGTCTTTGCCGGATCCGCAGCCTCTCCCCACACCCCCATGGGCCTCGCTGTGCCTGCTCCAGAGCTTTTCCATGACCCAATTTATGGATCGGACCCAATCCTTCAGCCGTCCTTGAGCACGGATGGCTCCACCTTGAACGGAGGTCAAGGATTCCCTTCTACAACATCTGCAATGCCCGCCGAAGACCCATCTTCGGGTCTCAATGCGGAAGCAATGTTCGGACACCAAGAGTCACTCTCGACCAAACCCTTTCCTTATGACACGCCTCTGGCCTTGAGCCCCTATGGTGGATCGATGTTCAGTAGCCAGGAGTTATCCCTGGCCGAACTCCCCTTCATCAACTCAGTTTTGAGCCACAATACGAAAGCAGTGTCCGAAGACCAGATCTTATCCTCGGTCTCTCATGACTGTCCGACCCCGGGCCTTGAGGTTAACTTGGCCCTTGAAGATCAGGATTCGGCCCGGTCCCGGATCGCTCCTTGCCCTGCCACATCAGAAACCGGCCTTCGGCGTCCACCACATACTAGTCCAGCGACCCTTGCTTTATTAAATGAGGCACTGGACCGAATCCATATGATGGCTATTCAGGAGGACCCACCCTCAGTCTGTGTTCAGCAGCCCTTCGAGGTAGATTTCATGAAATTTTACGTCCCACCCATGACCCACTTAGTAGCCACAGTCGAATATTTAACCAACATGTTGGACTACACCTCGGAAAATGCCGAATATATGGACCATGATAGTGGAGCCACGGCTAAGACTAATGTTGCTCCCCCATCACCGGCCCATGGACGACTACGTCCACCTACGAAGTCTACTTGGTGGACACCTCAAAAGAAGACAACGGCTCTCCTGAGAAGGATAACAGCAGGCCCAGCGATGAGTCGCCGAAGCGCTGCCACTCCAAGGTGCGTCGAAGCCATGCGAGCAACATGGACACCAAAGAAAATACCACACCGGACAATGCAGACAAGCTTGACGACCCCGGCGCCGACGAACAACCAAAGTCAACCATGAGGAGCATGAGGACCCGCTCGATCCCGAATACCTTGATGACTCCGAAGACAACATTTACCCTCCCCCCTTTCCGAAGAGGAGGTGAGTTTGGGTGACGAAGATTTCTTCATCCCTGAAGACTCGCTTGATCAAGAGCGGTTCAAGCGGCAGCTCAACGCCACTGTGCGCAGCCTGAAGAAACAACATCAAAGAATAAAGGCCGAACATGATACTCTTAATGAGAGATGGACTAAAGTCCTGGACACCGAAGAGGAGTATGACCACAAGCAACAGACAAAAAGCTACCCGAAGCAGAAGCTACTGCCGCAACTCGATGACGAGGCCATAGAGCCAGCACCACCAAGGTATGCTCAAGAAGATCAACCAGACCAGCCCCCTCGAGGACGGGATCGGACAATGGACAAATCCAAACAACCTCCCACTCATCCTCGTCTCCAAGGCAAGGAACCACTACGATCAAGTTATGAGTACGACCTCTGCTGTGACCTGGATGCTTGGGCGGGACTAACAAGGTCCATCTACGGGCCCAAAAGAGACCCTCCTGCTAGACGGGACGGGTATAAATCCTGGCTAGATCGAAATTATAGAGCTCGAGAGCTGCAACGAGCCCGGATGACAGATGATCTCCGACGCAACGTAGCCCGAATTAGGGGTGCTGCCCACCCCATTTGCTGCACGGATAGAGTGATGCATCACCAATTCCCAGAAGGTTTCAAAACTGTGAACATTAAGCCCTATGACGGGACAACATATCCGGCTGTATGGATCGAAGATTTCCTGTTGCACATTCACATGGCACGAGGGGTCCGACCAGACATTGGCTAAACGACCTTCCCAAAGACTCCATTGGATGTTGGGAGGAACTCGAGGAGGCCTTCCGAGCCAACTTTCAGGGCACTTATGTACGCCCCCGGACGCCGATGACCCGAGCCACGTAATCCAGCAGCCCGGTGAGTCAGTCCGACAATTTTGGAATAGGTTTTTGACCAAGAAGAACCAGATCGTTGACTGTTCACGCCGAAGCTACAGCTGCCTTTAAGCACAGTATTCGGGATGAATGACTAGCACGCCAGCTTGGCCAGGACAAGCCGAGAACTATGCTTGTGCTTACCTCCCTGATGACCCGCTTCTGCGTCGGAGAGGACAGTTGGTTGGCTCATAGAGGCACCAACCCAGATACCCCCGGCACCTCAGAAGTCCGGGACAGGAACAGAAAGCCATGAAGGAACAAAAACAAATGCCGCCATAATGACGACGAAGCTGACGAGACGACAGTGAATGCTACATTCCGTAATCCAAAGTCCAGGTCACGGAAAAAGCCCTCTAAAGGCAACCAGGATGGCCCAACCAAACTAGATGCAATCCTGGACGGGCCCTGCCAAATTCATGGCACCGCCGAAAAGCCCGCCAACCACTCCAACCGCAATTGTTGGGGGATAAAGCAGGCCGGCAAGCTTCAAGCCAAAGACTTGGGCAAAATCTCATGAAGCAAGGACGACGAGGAGCCCTACAGGCTAAATAGTGGAGGACAAAAACCCTTCCCTTCCGAGGTCAAGACGGTGAACATGATCTACGCCACCCATATACCAAGGAAGGAGAGGAAGCGCGCGCTGCGGGACGTATACGCCATCGAGCCGATAGCGCCTAAATTCAATCTGTGGTCGGCTTACCCGATCACCTTTGACCGCAGAGACCACCCAACCAGTATCTGTCACAGGAGATCGGCGGCTCTGGTACTTCACCCCATTATCGATGGGTTACACCTCACGAGAGTCCTAATGGATGGGGGAAGTAGCCTCTATCTGATCTACATAGACATAGTGAGGAAAATGGGGATCAATTCTTCAAGGATCAAACCCAGCAACACCACCTTCAAGGAGGTTATCCCGGGCATAGATGCCCAATGCTCAGGCACGGTAACTCTCAAAGTGGTACTCGTCTCACCGGATAACTTCCAAAGCGAAGACTTAATCTTTGATATCTCCCCGTTCCGCAGTGGCTATCATTCCCTCCTCGGTCGAACGCCGTCCGCCAAATTCAACATCGTCCCGCATTACGCATACCTCAAGCTGAAGATGCTCGGTCCCTCGGGCGTCATAACAATCAATGGCAACACGGAGCGCTCACTTCGGACCGAGGAACACACCGCAGGCCTAGCAGCCGAAGACCAAGCCGTCACCAATGGGCCAAAGTACCAGCCCGCCGTAAAGGCAAGAGACACAACTAAACGGGCTCCAGCCTGATCCCCAACATGGGAGCCCGCCTGCGTTCGCTGTAAATAGGGATTTTCTCCCCACGGCATGCCCGCCTTCATCACGCTCTACATGCCTTGTCAGCACAACTTCGCACTCGAGATACCATGGGCAGCCATGGGGGCCCCTACCAAACAACATATCTCCACGTGTTCGGCTTAACCGAACTACGGGATCACCATGTCCTCGAACGACAATGGGTACGACTCCGGGCTCGCTCAGCGTCAAGCTATGTTTGGCAGGGCCACATCACAAGCCCCCTATCGAAGGCGCCCCTCACCAGCAAAGGCGCAGACGTGCAGCAAGGCACAGTTGAGGCTTCAACCCACAAATCAAGGCCCAGCGTAAACCTTTCTCTGTAACTTTTTTACTTTTTCTTACTTATCATAAACGCCTCAACAATTCGAATTGTACGGGTAGACGTCTAGAGCTTATGAAAAATTAAAAACACATTTTTACGGTGTTCGGGCATCCACATTGTCTAGCCCTCTTCTCTCTTTTTCCCTATATGCCAAGTCTTCGACAGTGTCCGTCTTGATCATGCCAGGATCCGTAGCTTTTGGAGTCCTTCATTTGTGGAGATCGGGCGACCGTAAGCTCGGCCCATGGACTATGGGTCACATAGGTTGGTACCCCCCCCAAGACACTGTTAGTATCCCCTGAACTTGTCTCCAAAGCCAAGGATGGAAGTTCCATCCTCGAACCAATGTCTCCGGCTTGAATTCTTCAACTTGGCAGGCGAATTCTCTCTCCATCGATTCAAGTTTGGCTTTGAGATCTGCCAGATGTCTTCGGCCTCAATTACTTGGATCAAGTAATCTTTAGGTTACGTGATCTGAGGACCCTTCCCGAGGACCTAGCATGGTCTCACCATATGTGTCCCATTGGTTATTATTTCATAATTCTTCTTGATCATTGTGCCGCCTAGGGAACAAGCCCATTCAAGGCTGGTCGTTGAAGTGTCCCCCTTTTAATTTTTAAATTTAGCACATACTTAATCCAGGGTTACAGTCAAGACCATACCCTATAGCTTCCTCGCATCTTGCCTCAACACGAAACTTTCCCCTCAAAGTTTAGCTTCGAGAGCTCCGGTCATGGCAAGCGGTGTGGGCTCATCGACACGCCACCACGGGCCTCTCAAAGGTGACTACGGAAGTTGCTCCGTCACCCATTGACAATTGGACCGGCTCACCAAACAAGGTTATTTGTCGGATGCAGATCTTGCTTCTACCCATCCTACCTTAATATCTTTGGACAGACGAGCACACGCAGACAACTATCCCATTCCACATGGGGATGAGTGAGTTTGCTTTGTCCCTTTCTTATTGCGGGGCCTTGGAGTCCCCATCCATTCATTCCTCCGTGGACTCCTAGAGTTCTACGAGATCCAACTCACCATATAACACCCAACTCCATCATGCATATCACGGGATTCATCATCCTCTTTGAGATGTACCTTGGATGTGAAGCACACTTTGGGCTATGGAGAAAGTAGTTCTGCTTGATGTCCTGTTCTGACAAGGGAAGCTTCACAAGGTGGGAGGACCCGAGGTATGCCATATTGTGGGAACAGGCTATCCAATGGGTACCCCTAGAGAGGATACAGAGACATGGGCTAACGAATGGTTTTACATGGCCGACGTCCTACTTTTCGATCTTGTCCGTTCATGACTTATGACCTTCTCCCTAGCGCCTCCAAAGAAGCGCTTTACCTGGCGGCTGAAGAGTTCCCTGCAGAAGGATGAACCTGAGGTGGCATGTCCCGCCTCTCATGTGCTATCGAAAGGGTTGAGGATTGCCGTTCGATCTGGGAGCATCCAATGGTACAGACATACAATCCGTGGGGTTTGGGTTCTGGCCAGTCAGAACGCATGACTCAGATCGCGCGCGCAGCAGGGGGGAGGGGGGCATCGGCCATGGTTTGGTAGGCACACGGCTTTCGTGAGTGAACCATGTGCAGATGTGCTATTTGAAAACATTTAGTGAGAAGAATCTCGGTTTTTAAATCCCCATAAATCCAAAAATCACCCGAAAATCGTGAAACTTGGCATGGTGTCACGACATGGCACTTATATGTCGAGGATTTTTTTGTGCATTTTGGTGCAAGTTTTATTACAAGTCACTTACAAACCGGAGCTTCTCTCAAAGAAGTCTCGTTGTTCCAATAGGGAAACGTGTCCCCCTTGTGGAAGAAATTATAATCACTGCCTCTTCTCGCCTTGTATTTTCTTCTACGGGCAACATGGATCGACAGGGTATCCGTCCTAAAATTTAAACTTATTCAGGGTTCGTTTGACCTTTTTATACACTAATTGAGTTTCCTAGGAATTTAATGTCCATAATTCAAAGCTGAACTACAAATACATGCTCTAGTTCACCAAAATGGCTATAAAAATTATACATGTGTCCTTGAGTGCATGTTTAGGTCCCATACAAGGAATGGGAATGAATTACAACCGTGTCCTGGCTCATCCTCAAACATTTGGAATCTCGGTTTTAAATCCCCATAAATCCAAAACTCACCAGAAAGTCATCAAAGGTGGCATGGTGTCACTTCATGGCACATATATGTCATGGTAAAAACATTGCCAATTTGCGCCAAGCTTTATTACAAACCGGAGGATGTCGCAAGAACCCTTGTGGTTTCGATAGGTAAACTGTCCCCTTGTGGGCGAAACGAAAATCACTCCCTCAACTTTGAAATTATTCAGGGTTCGTTTGACCATTTTATTCATTAATTGAGTTTTCTAGGCATTTAATGTCCATAATTCAAATCCGAACTACAAATACATACTCCAGTGCACCAAAATGGGTAGCAAAACGTACATGTGTCCTTGGGGTTCATGTTTAGGTCCCATGGAAAGAATGGGAATGAATTCAACCATCTCGGCACCCTGGCTTGGCCACAAATATTGTGAATCTCAGTTTTTTAATCTCTGTAAATCCAAAACTCACCAGGAAATCATGAAACTTGGCATGGTGTCTCTACATGGCACATATATGTAATGTAAAATAATTGTCCAATTTGGGCCAAGCTATATTACAAGCCTCTTAAAAACCAAAGCTTCTCGCAACCCTCGTGGTTCCGGTAGGGAAACAAGCCCCTCTTGTGGGCGAAACAATAATCGTTGCCTCTTCTCGCCTTGAACTTTGTTTTCTACAGGCAACATAGAATAACAGGAGTGTCATGCTGAAATTTGAAACTGTTCAGGGTTCGTTTGGCCATTGTATATATTAATTGAGTTTTCTAGGAATTTAATGTAGTCCATAATTCAAATTTGAACTACAAGCACATGCTCCAGTGAAGCAAAATGGGTGGGAAATCATACATGTGTCATTGGGTGCATCTTTAGGTCTCATTTAAGGAATGGGAATGAACTACAAACTTCTCGTCGTCCTGAAACATTGAGAATCTCAGTTTTTAAATCCCAGTAAATCGAAACTGACCCAAAAAACATGAAACTTGGCATGGTTTCATGACATGGCACATATATGCCATGGTAAAAAAAATCGTCCAGTTTGAGACAAGGCGCATACACTAATAGCCAACAAAGTCCTTTTGAAACAAATAGCTGACACGTTAATATCGCAAACGGTTGTATGATATGAACCGTGTGTCCCCATAACCATTTAAGTGTGGCCACTACCTCAGCCAAAATTTTACCATACTCGATGGTGTGCGTGCAGCTGTTTGATTAGACGGGACAAGCGCGAGAAGTACGCCGTGCAGGCTCGACGGGACGCATGCGAGCAGTCCGCCGAGCAGGCTCGACGGGACGCGTGCATCCTGGCTCGACGGGACACGTGCGAGCAGCAAGGCAACCCATGCTCACCGGGAAGTGAGCTCTTTGACTTCCATCCACCAACCACCCGCCTCGCTCACAACTTCTCCATTAATGGAGGCCGAGCCACTGTTTAACACGCGGTTAATGAAAGCACCTGGATGGAGGGTGTTTGCTTGTGATCCCATGGCAGCATTTGCTTTGTTCATGTTTTCAACTCATATTTCGGCCTAATTTAATTGCCACATAGGGCAGCGGATAATACGACAAAAAAATGGCAACGGATAATACGATGACAAATTCACAATGGCGCGGATAATAATTGTCTTACATATTCCAGATAATTTAAAATGCCACATGCGGCAACGCCCAGAAGACACGGGGGCAAGAGAAGAGGAAATCACAGACAACAATCTGGGTCGCTACTGTCTCTACTCGTCGATGGATCATCGGGCGACGACATCCTCCAGCTCCTTCAATTCCTCATGACTTTGCTTGAAAGCAGCCACGGATTCCTCCACCTCCCGCTCGTGCTCGATCCGGAGCTTACTCAAGTCACCCATCAGTTCCTCGATGACCGCTGTCAGCGTCATCCCCGAGGCACTACTCTGCTCATGCAACATCTTCCAGCCGACGGCCTCCTCCTCCTTCTTGGCAAGCGCCTTAAGGAGATTCGCATTGTCACCCATGAGTTGCTTGACGAGTCTGGTCGCCTTGTCAACCGAGGCATCACTGATCTCAAGCAGCTTTATCAAGCCGTCGACTAGCTCCTGCTGCTTAATGAGGCCAGCGCGAATGTCGTTGTCGCCGGCCAAGGACTTCAGCAACGCCAGCTCATCACGATCGCTGACACGGCGAGTGCGCTTGTGAGAGCCCTCGTGTGCCTGTGAGAGCTCGTTTGAGGGCTCCGCGGCGCGCCGGGACATCTCTACTGTGGCTGCCGCTTTGCGGCGGGACCTCTCTACTGCTTCCGCGGCCTTGGTCTTTGCTTCCTGGTTATATGTCCACCCGAAACTCCTCCTACCGGTCATGGCAGAACGACTTGACAGGAAAGACCAGTTTTGTGGGTGATGAGGAGAGGAGCTATGAAGTAATTTTCGAGTGGGTACTTTTTATAGCCCGGTGCTAAGTTTGAACACATATTAGTTTGATAGGTGTGAACAAATTTGCAATTACTTCTTGCATTGTAATCTGCAATGTGACGAGAAACAAGATCAAAATTCATTGATGGTTCTGGGCCTACAAAGCCCGTTTCTATTGTTTTGGCTAATCACAAACAGTTCTTTCGGATCAACCGTATGCCATGCATCGGAAGCCCAAAATGTGGGCCTATGTTCTCGATGTACGTGTATGTGTCTGCCCACTATCACACATGGTCAAGATATCACCACCATGTCCTATGGATGCGCTGTAGCACCTCCCATGAGGTGCCAGAAGGTATGCCACACATCGGAAGCCCGAAACATGGGCCCACATTCTTGGATATACGTGTATGTGTCTGCCTACTATCACACACGGTCAAGATATCACCATCGTGTCCTATGGATGCGATGTCGCACCTCCCACGGGGTGCCAGAAGGTTGACCGCGTGGTTGCTCGCCGTTGAGGCGGCCGCAGTGCGCTCTGCTCGCATCCGTCCGCACATTTTGCTCACCATTGAGGCGGCCGCGGCACGCTCCGCTCTGGCATCCCTGCATGTGCTCTGCTCGCCATTGAGGCAATACAATGGCAATGGTTAATAATTGTCTTACATATTTAGGATAATTTAAAATGCCACATGCAGCAAGGCCCAAAACACTCATGACCTACATATGCATACAATTATAATAAAATATAAGCTAGAAGGCTGAGCTGGCGGCCTTCTGACGACGGTCTTCTCAGACTCCATGATCAGCATAGCACCCTTGCGACCGTTCATTCCAAGTGTCCGTCCCGCCTCCGCCTACGGAGTTGCTGGCGTTGGGAGGCTCTTGGGGCTGCCGGGCCTCTTTCGGAAGAGCTTGACAGCATGCAATCACGCGCATGATATCTCGATGAAACCGCTCCATTTCCATGTCTCTGGCCTGGTAGCAAATTCCGTCCATTAGCTGCATCCTCAAGATATCACATTGGCGATGTTCTACTTCGTCGGGGACGCCAACTCTGCCAAGGATGCGCTCCAGCCTGGCCACCACATCATCAGGATCGAGGTTGACACAGCCGCCGCGTGCAATGATGAAGGCGTAGGCTGCCTGTGTCTTGACTAAATCGCAGAGGTCCTCTACCCATTCCTTGCGGGGCATCAGGCTCTCGATGAGCACTAGTGACGGCGGCTCTTCGGGTGGGTCGTCGATCATGCTGTGGAGCATCTCTGGATCTTTTGCATGGTGGATGGAAAACTACTCATCACACCTCCTCTACAATATGTCGATTGTGCGCCCAAGGATTGTCACACCGATATCGTTGCCGATGGGCCATGGTGCCTACACCAGCTGATGAAGCTCTTGCTCCCCAACCTGCTCTGACTTGTTCTCCTCGCCAAAGATATAACGCAGGTAGGGGTCGATGTCGAAGCTTTGGTTGTTGCCTGGCATGCTTGGAATAACTAATGGTAGATGGGCGAGGGCTAGATCTGCGCAGAGTATCGCGATGGTGCGTTGCCGCCTGGGTTATATGCAGCAAGCCATTAGCTGGTGGCGGGAAACCGATGAGGGAAGAGGCGTGGATTTTACAATTCATCCATGTGGAGGGCGGGAAGCATTGGCTGGAGCTTGGGAAGACTAAGTGGAGCACACACACAACCCGAATACCGTATGCGGTGCCACGTGTTATTTATCACACACATGTTAACATAAGGAAATGTATGTGTAACTTACTAATCGTCGCACACGAGTACTCGCAAATGCATTGTGTGCGACACTCCTAGCCACTGCAAGCAACTAGTTTGCATTTTTCAAAGTTTTTCATATGAACAGAATCGCACACGAACTAACTATAGTAACCGTCTGTGTTATAATTTCTCATCGCAAATAGTACATCCAAGTGGCCTGTTTGCTGTGTATTAGACACATCTTGTTTACACGAATCGTTTGTGTTCTTTTGACTCATCGCAAACAGTTCATCTATGTGAACTGTATGTCGCATATCACACACATGTTGTTAAGTTGAACCGTTTCTGTTCTCTTCCCTAATCGAAAACAGTTCGTCCGAGTGAACCGTATATCGTATATCACACACACCTTGATCTGGCTGACTGTTTCTATTGCATTCCGTAATAGCACACAGTTCATCAAAGTGAACTGTATGCCGTATATTGCACACACATTGATATGGCTGCCCATTTTTGTTGTTCTGCCTCATCGCAAACAATTCTTCTGGATCAACTGTATGCCCTGCATCGCACACGTAACTAAAATCTGAACTTTGTTTGATGTCTCCGCCATCACAAACGTTTTGCATCTTTTTTGACAGTTTTTTACATCCCCGTTTGCGATTAATGCATCACAAATAGTTTCGTCAAAGGGTCTCTGATCCTAGTGTCACGTTAGCAGCATCCTGCAGTAGTGTATACTAGAGGATTTTCGCACTTTCTACATACAAGTTTTGGAGCCTCCTCTAGTTCTGTAGATCTCTAGTTCTAGTTCCATTTGGTCCTAGTTTATCTAATTAGAGCTAGACCTAGATCCTCTAATACTCGTATTTAGAAGCCCAGTGTGGTTCTAATCTCCTCCCTGTAATTCTCCGGGGACGATTAGCCTTAGATGGCGAATCGCTGCCCGATTATGAAGACCGTAGGCTTGCAAACTGTCGAGAGACCGTGCTTCGGTCTTTCGTTCGAGGGACTATTCGTGAGCTGTTTGAGGGATCATTCATTTATGGTTGGAAGGACTTCCGGTACAATCTACACCAACTCTTCTTCTAATACAACTCGGAGGTGGTAATGATCTGATCCAAATTAACCACATCTCCATAGTGTTCCTGGGTGGTTGTAGAGCGAGACTTTTGTTTTCTACTAAGTTTCCTAACAATGGCATCATGAGCGGTGGTGACCCACGAGTATAGGGGATCAATACTAGTCCTTTCAATAAGTAATAGTGTCGGACCCAATGAGGGGCAGAAGGAATTAATAAGTGGTTTCAGCAAGGTATTCTCGGCAAGTGTTGTAGATTAGTAGTAGCAGATAGTTTGATAGCAAGATATCATAACAAGTAAAAATTAACCGAAGTAACAAGAATCAGCAAGGTGGCACAATCCTTATATTTCAAAGGACATTCCAAGAGTATTTCTTATAATGGTCAAAGCATTCTTGAAGACAGATGGTAATTTCTTCTAGTCATGTTTATCATGTCTAGTTGATTCACGTTCACTACTTTGATAAATTGTTATGTGGGTGGACCGGTGCTAGGGTGTTGTTCTTACTTGAAAAAACAACCCACTTATGATTACCCCCTATCACAAGCATTTGCAACTATGAAACAATAACTAAGATAAATCTAATCATAGCATGAAACATATGGATCCAAATTAGCCCCTTAATTACGGAATAGCGCACAAACTAGGCTTTAAGCTTCCGTCACTCTCGCAACCCATCATCTACTTACTATCCCACAATGGCATCACCTTGGACAAATCATGATAATGTGTCATGTAGCCGACGTTCACACAACACCACTAGAGAACAACAACATAACATGTCATCAAAATATTCAACGGAGATTTACTTCACATGATTACTTATAACAAGACTTCTCCCATGTCCTCAAGAACAAATGGAACTACTCACAAATCATATTCATGTTCATGATCATAGGAGATAAATATATGATTAAAAATATGAACATATGGTCTTCCACCAAATAAACCAACTAGTATCAACTACGAGATGTAATCAACACTACTAGCAACAGACATGTACCAATCTAAGGTTTTGGACAAAGATTGACTACAAGAGATGAACTAGGGTTTGGAGATGAGATGGTGCTGGTGAAGATATTGATGTAGATGAGTCATGCCATGATGAGAGGAGCATTTGTGATGAAGAAGGCTTTGATTCCCCCTTCCCAGAGAGAAGTTTCCTCGAAGGAATCGCTACGTTGGAGAGCAAAAGTGCTCCTGCCCTGGCTCCGCCTCGAGAAGGTGTCGCCTCATACCAAAACTCTTCTCTTATTTTCTTTTCTAGGGAAAATGGCCTCATATAGCAGAAGATGGGCATCAGAGGGCATCTATGGGCCCCATGAGGCACCAGGACACGCCTAGGGGGTAAGGCGCCCCCTTCCTTGTGGGCCCATGGTGACTCTTCTTTGGTACTTCTTTCTTACAAGTTTTATATATTCCAAAACAATTCTCCGTGAAATTTGAGGTCATTTGGAGGTCTAGAGAATAGCTATCTATGATGTAGGTCTTTTAGGTCCAAAACTCCAGCTGCCGGCAATTTCCCTCTACATGTGTATCTTGCATATTAAGAGAGAAAAGGCATTAGAAATGCATCATAAAGTGAAGGATTGATCTAAAACATTATAAATTATAGTAGGAAAACATGATGTGAAATGGACGTATCAGCTCCCCTGAGCTGAGACCACACTTGGGCTCAAATGAATGTCGAACTCGATAATCATGACCACATGTTTATAGAGAGAGGTGTCGATAAAACAAAATATGAACATGGTAGCATCATGATCATTCTTATAATAGCAATTATTCATCTTAAAACTTCTGATGATCAAATAACAATTCATTCACAAGCTAAAGTATAAAAAATAAACTTTCTTGAAAATTAAAAAAACTATGTTCTTAGTCATCAAGACAATTACAATTCATCCAGGCAGCGTCTAGGCAGGAGCAGCCTCTCGGGAGATCAGTGCCGACCTGCCCTTCATCGGAATCACGGGCGGATCCTCCTTCTCTGGGGCGGCATCGGCCTCGTCGTCGTCTGGTAAGGTGCGGAGGATGTCGGCCCAGCGCGAGGGGGAGGTCTCCCCCGTCCCGTTAAGGGCCACCTCCGAGTCGCGCTCCTCGTCTTCCTCCTCTCCTCCTCCTCTGCAGGAGTCACCCGAAGACACGTACACTGGCGCCGTCGCTCCTCGGACCATAGGGGGCGCCGCCGGCACCAGACCGCGCCCATCAAAGGTGGTCATAGCAGTCACCACTTGCGCCCTGTCCTCGCGGAGGAATAAGGGGACGGGGGCATTCGGCGGATGCTCCTGGTCGTCCCCGACCAAGAGATGGAGAGCTATGGCCAGCTCCCCATCAGTCAAAGCCACCGGACTCACGCGAAGCTTGTCGTCCGTACCCCCAAGCATCCATAAGGGGTGCGAGCGCGCCTGAAGCGGAGCCACCCGCTGCATCAAGAACTCTCTCAGGAGCGTGGCCCCCGTCAGTTTTGCCGCCTTCGCGTTGCCTGGCTTCAGGTCGGCGTTCATCTTCTCCAGCACCAACTTCGCCCGATCGTCAGCGAGCTTCATGCGGGACCACCCTTCGTTAGGCTGGGGCATCTCCGTAGGCAGCGCCAACCAGGGGTGGACACACTTGGCGTCCATCATGACCCACTTGCTCGGGAAGCCGTCGGCCCTCTTCCCAGCCTTCGAGATTGCGTTGGCCTTGCCGTACGCGATGAAATTGGCGCACACCGAGGTGTGGTCGCCGTTGGTTCGGAGGAGGAAGAAGTGGCGCAGCAGGGCCACGGATGACATCACCCCAACATAAGCCTTGCAGTAGTAGGCGAAAATCGACAAGAGAAGAATGGAGTTGGGATGGAGATGAAGGGCATGCAACCTGTAATGGCGGAGGACGGCATACAAGAAGTCGAAGAAGGGAGGGACCAGGCCTGCGACGACGGCATTCGTGAAGAAGGGATAGAAAGTGCTCCCCTGAGCCTCTGGCACGGCGGAGCCAGCCCGGAGTTCGGTCTCCCCCCTTTCACTGCTCTCCCCCGCCGTCGGCAGGCACTTGATGGCGATATTCTTCTCCGAGACAATGGGCGCGTCCAGGACCGGCTCGTACCAAGCCGGCAGCGCATCAACCTTGGCCTTGCGGGGCGCCATCGCTCGCTGGAAGGGAAAGGTGTGAAGCAGATCTGGAGATTTCGGAAGCAAGGAGCGAGGAAGGGGATCTGGAGTAAGACAAAGGAGAGCAATGAAGGCAAGCCTTGCCCGTGCCAGTCTTTTGTCAGTCGGGCAGTTGCCGAGGCAGGGCGGGGAAGCGGAGACTCCCACGTCCAATCAGTCGCCACGCGTCGACCAAGGCCACAGGTTGTTGGGGCCCGCGGCGCTCCGCACTTGCCCTTTGGCTTCACGGCTAAGCCAAGTCCGAGCGCGCCTTGGGCCCGTGGGCTACTGTCGGCGTTCTGGGAGTGGGGGTTCCTATACTTGCCTGCCTGCGGCCCGCGGCGTGGCTCCACCAGTGGCCCAGTACGGCCCGTCTTTGTCGACCAACACTCATGACCTTCGCGAGGGGCCAAGCCTCACGGGGCCGGCGACACAAGGCCTCCGCAGGAGCGGCCTCACCAGGCAGGCTCACGAGGGAGGAGGAGAGATCAAGGCAAGGGGTACCTCGCGAGGTTCCCGTGTCGCAAGCCATGACGACCAAGGCCAGGCGGGCGCTAGGCGTGCGCCAGGCGGGCGCCAGCGTGTGCAATGTCCTCGTTTCCCCTTTGGTGCTATGGGGGAAAGCACAGGCGCGGAGTACCGAGGCATTAGGCAAAGGTTTCCATATCGGTGCAACAAGACCAAGACCAGTAGGATGGCAGGACGGAGGTCACCGTGGAGCCCAAGACGGCGTCACCACCAGCGCCTTTGGCAGGCGAAGACCACCTTTAGTCAGGATAGCTTGTACTAGCTGCCCCTTTCGAATTGGCCGTTGTTGGATCCCTTCCCGCTCAATATTTGGGGAGAGGACCAGGGCCTCTATAAATAGGGCTAGCCACCATAGTAGAAGGGGCAACTAATCAGACCATCAACCCCCCCCCCCCAAGCAGAACACCACACCAGCTCAAGAACACCTCTCCTAAGGAGGTTGTTCTTCCCTTGTAATGTTCTTCATCAGCCCAAGAGTCAATCCACCACCACCACACATAGGAGTAGGGTATTACACCACAACGGTGGCCTGAACCTGTATAAATCTTGTGTCTCTCGTGTTGTGAGTTCATCGAGCTAAGATTAGGGATCACGGCGAGGCTGAGAGCATGATTCGGTAGGGGGAAATCTTTGTGCGCACCCCAGTGTTCGAACCTTAAGGGTTTTGCCGGAACCCGATATCGGACACATATGCTGATTATGCTGGTGACAAGGTTGATCGCAAGTCCACATCAGGCACATGCCACTTTCTTGGACGATCTCTTGTCTGTTGGTCTTCAAAGAAGTAGAATAGTGTATCACTCTCCACTGCTAAATCTGAATACATTGCTGCTAGATCTTGATGTGCTCAACTTCTCTGGATGAAGCAAACTCTGAAGGATTATGGCATCAACTTGAAGAATGTTCCACTCTATTGTGACAATAAAAGCGCCACCATGATTGCCAACAATCCAGTTCAGCACTTGAAGACAAAGCACATCCAGATCCGTCATCACTTTCTCAAAGATCATGTCATGAAGGAAGACATTGATATCATTCATGTCAACACTGAAGAGCAATTGGCAGATATCTTCACGAAGCCCTTGGATGAGAAAAGGTTTTGCAAGCTGTGGTGTGAGCTAATTATCTTAGAATCCTTGAATGTCCTGTGAATGGACACACATCCTAACGCTTATGCATGTTGATGACTTAGATGTGCAACACACAAAGTAACATATATCTTCAATTCCTGAAGACTTACCCTCTAAGTGTGAATACATTAATGTAGAATTTGACTTCGGAGCGCCACGATAATTGTGCATCATGTATGGGTCTAATATTTCCTATACGGTGCATAACGCCACCACCACACTTTCTTGAAGATTTTCATTTGGCGTCATGATTGCGTTATCTTCGTATTTGGTTTGTCTTCAACATTGGTTGATCAAAGTTTATCCTTGCAATGTTGATTTGGTCTTCATTGATATAAATATCTGTGTGTGTGTGTATGTGTGTGTGTGTGTGTGTATGTGTGTTCTGTCCTCTACAACATTCACTTATAGCTATGTCCTGAAATTTGCTATTTTCTGAACTAAGTGAATGTGATCAGACCCTAAACCCCGTCTATGCTTATCCCTCAAATTCTCTTTGTCTCTTCATATGCTTTCTGTTGACACGTGAAGAATGTCTTCACTGTGTCCTTGTCAGCTGAAGATACAGAGACACACATTTAAAGACACTTTTAATGCTCTTATCTCCTTTGCCTAAATACCAGAGAAGCCGGATCAACCACCTGACAAACCAGGCGCACGTGGGAACATGGCTCAACTCCCAATAAGTTGCATGCTTTCCACGTGTCCACCAGATGTGAATCGCCAGGGGCACATGCGTAATTGCACCATGCAACCCCTTCTCCTTATAAATACTTCACCTCACGCGGTCATTATCTCTTCTCCCATCTCACCGTCTCGCTCAAACCCTAGCTCCACCACTAGCCTCAGTCGATGCCAGAGATGAAGCGCTTAGCTCCGCGACATTTCCGGCGCTGTCTTCATGCTGGCCGCGGACTTTGTCATCTCTGCCGCCGCCGTAGGTGTCTTCCGCCACCAAGTTAGGGCGCGGGAGATTAGACTGCTCGGCCTCCTTCCCGCCTCGTCTAGCAGTTCTTTGTGTGGTAAATAAAACTCACTTTTTACTGCTTATTTGATCCGTTGAAGCTGTCCTTCTTCCAAAAGTGGTTTCTAAACTTCCAAATCTATATCTTTCTGTTTCTGCATCTCATATCTTGCAAGTATATTCACTTATGCAACACAACTAGTTAGATTCCTCATGAAAGTGCAACTATCCCTGGGTGGTTTTGGTAATTCCTAACAACATATATCTCATTGAGCTAATGCTACTTCAAGATAAATATTTCAGGAAAGCTCAATGATTCGCATGGCATGGATGAGAAAAGTGGATCCCTCAAAATGCTAAGGACAAAAGGATTGGCTCAAGCTCAAAGCACAAGACTCTACATTTTCTATTTTAGTGATCCAAGATCACATTGAGTCTATAGGAAAAGCCAATACTGTCAAGGACGGATGAGGTGTTGCTTAATGGCTTTCTTGCTCAAAATGCTTAGTGATATGCTCCAAAGCCCTCAACTACTTTCTCACATACACTTATGACCTAAAACAAAAGTCAAACTCGGCCCCAATGATTCTTCCTATCCGGCGCCACCGAGTTCAGATGTCATAGCCACTACCACAAACCCTAGGCAAATCGGTCTCACCGATAGGGATCTCGGTCTCACCAAGATGGGGTTGTAATCTCTTTGTTTCCCTTCGTAACGTTTCGGTCAAACTGAGATGAGCGATCGGTCCCACCGAGATTACAATGCAAACTCTCTGTGTCCTTTTTGTAACATTTCGGTCTTACCGAGATGAGTGAATCGGTCCCACCGAGTTTGCCTGACCAACCCTCTGTGTTTCCATTACCAAAATCGGTCCCACCGAGTTTGTGTAATTGGTCTCACCGAGATTATGTTATGCCCTAACCCTAATCATATCGATCCTACCGAGTTGCATGTCGGTCCCACCGAAAATCCTAACGGTCACATGATTTGCTAAATCGGTCCGACCGAGTTTCTCAATTCGGTCCCATCGAGATTGGCAAGTTTTGTCTAACGGTTAGATTTTGTGTGGAGGCTATAAATACCCCTCCACCCACTCTTCATTCATGGAGAGAGACATCAGAACATGCCTACACTTCCAACATATATTTTCTGAGAGAGAACCACCTACACTTGTGTTCAGACCAAAATATTCCAGTCCTACCATATGAATCTTGATCTCTAGCCTTCCCCAAGTTGCTTTCCACTCAAATCTTCTTTCCACCAAATCCAAATCCTGTGAGAGAGAGTTGAGTGTTGGGGAGACTATCTTTTGAAGCACAAGAGCAAGGAGTTCATCATCAACACACCATTTCTTACTTCTTGGAGAGTGGTGTCTCCTAGATTGGCTAGGTGTCACTTGGGAGCCTCCGACAAGATTGTGGAGTTGAACCAAGGAGTTTGTAAGGGCAAGGAGATCGCCTACTTCGTGAAGATCTACCCCTAGTGAGGCAAGTCCTTTGTGGGCGACGGCCATGGTGGGATAGACAATGTTGCTTCTTTGTGGACCCTTCGTGGGTGGAGCCCTCCGTGGACTCGCGCAGCCGTTACCCTTCGTGGGCTAAAGTCTCCATCAACATGGATGTACGATAGCACCACCTATCGGAACCAGGAAAAAAACATCCGTGTCTCCTATTGCGTTTGCACTCTCCAAATCCTTCCCTTTACATTGTTGCAAGTTGCATGCTTTACTTTCCGCTGCCCATATACTCTTTGCATGCTTGCTTGAATTGTGTTAAGATTGCTTGACTTGTGCAAAGTTGCTAAAATCTGCCAAGAACTAAAATTGGGAAAAGGATAGATTTTTATTTGGTCAAGTAGTCTAATCACCCCCCCTCTAGACAAACTTTCGATCCTACAAGTGGTATCAGAGCTTTGGTCTCCATTTGCCTTAATCTCCATAGCTTTTGGTGGTCATAGCCTTGGTTTCACAACCTAGGAGAGTATGGCGTCTAGCGAGGGAAATTACCACCGTAGAGGTCCTTACTTTGATGGTACAAATTTTGCTAGTTGGAAGCATAAGATGAAAATGCATATTCTTGGACATAACCCCGCCGTTTGGGCTATTATGTGTATTGGCTTGCAAGGTGAATTCTTTGATGGGAGAGAACCGAACTCTGAAGCTACCACGGAAGAGTTGAAGATGCTGCAATACAACGCTCAAGCTTGTGACATCCTCTTCAACGGATTGTGCCCCGAAGAATTCAACAAAATAAGCCATCTTGAGAATGCAAAGGAAATTTGGGATACTTTGTTTGATATGCATGAAGGTACCGACTCCGTCAAGGAATCCAAGTTGGATGTGCTTCAAAGTCAGCTTGACAAGTTCAAAATTAAGGATGGTGAAGGTGTCGCTGAAATGTACTCTAGGCTTGCTCTTATCACAAATGAGATTGCCGGCTAAGGAAGTGAAGAGATGGCTGGCAAATTCATCATCAAGAAGATCCTAAGAGCTTTGGACTGAAAATATGATACCGTGTGCACATTGATCCAAAGGATGCCCAATTACAAAGATCTCAAGCCAACGGAAATCATTGGAAGAATTCTTGCTCATGAGATGTCACTCAAGGATAAGGAGGAGCTCCACAACAAGTCAAGTGGTGCTTACAAAGCCTCATGTGAAGCTCCCACATCATCAAGTGAGAAACAAACCTTCAATGAAGAATTGAGCCTAATGGTGAAGAACTTCACAAGTTTTACAAGAGTAGAAGCAAGGAAAGAAGTTCCAAGTCAAGGTCATACACTGACAAAAGATCTTCTAGTCGTGAGCGTAATTGCTACAATTGTGGAAGACCCGGACACTATTCCAATGAGTGTATGACACCCTACAAAAGAAGAGAAGATTCTCCAAAAAGAAGAAGTAGAAGAGAAGAATCACCATCAAGAGAGAGAAGGAGTAGAGATGATCGTTATGAATAAAGAACATCCCGGAGAAGCAAGGATTCAGAATGGAAGGACAAGTCGTCAAGGATCTACACAAAACGAAGACATCAAGCTCATGTTGGTGAATGGGTATCCGTCTCCGACTCCGACAATCACTCCGAGAGAAGCTATCACTCTGACTCCGAACATACTCAAGATGAAGGTGTTGCCGGTCTAGCACTTGTGTCAACCAACTCCTATGAAATATTTGATTCACCAAATGAAGGACTTGGAAGATGCTTCATGGCTAAAGGCCCAAAGGTATCACACCCCGAGGATGTTGATTTCAATAGTGATGAAGATGACTTGTTAGGTGATGATGATTTACTTGTTGACAACTAAAGTGATGAATAATGATGAAACATCAATTAATCATGCTAATCAAGATAAAACGAATGACAATGATAAGGAGAAGATTGAGCTCCCAACTAAAGAACTAAACACTCTTAAGTTAGCTCATGAAACTATCTTAGGAGATCATCGAGAACTTTTAAGGACTCATGAGAAGTTACGCTTTGAAAAGCTCAATCTTGAGCAAGATCATGAGTTCTTAAAGGCAATCAATGATGATCTTCGCAACAAAAGTTCTTCTTACATTGCGAAGCATTTACTCTTATCTACTTACATGCCTCAAGTCAAGTCTAGTAACAAGACCAAGAAAGATTCTTCCTCTAGTAGTAACAATAATCATGCTAAATCCAATGTTGTTGCTTCTAGTAGTTCTCTTGATTCCACTAATGATTCTCTTAGCCAAGTTACACTTGAGCAAGAAAATAGCTTATTGAAGGGAATTATAGAGAAAGGTATTTACAAGAGCCTTGTCGGGAGTAAGAAATTCGAGGAAATTGTATGCAAGCAAGGAAGGCACTGGAAGAACCAAGGTGTTGGTTTTGAACGAAAGTTCAATGCCAATGGGGTTGAGTGGGAAGAAGATCAATACCCCAAGACGAAGTTTGTTCCTGAACAAGAGAAGTATGATCCTACTTCCTTCAAAGGGGCACAAGCTCAAGATGATCTTCCACCACAAGACCATAAGCAAAAAGGCAAGGACAAGCTTCAAGAGGAGATTGATGCATTTGAAGAAGCTCCTAAGGCCTTGATCAGGTGGTGTCGGGGAAACTATTCCACGGACACCTATGGGACCGGCGGACCGAGCCCCTTTCGGTTCGGCGGGGGGATGAGATCGCATGAAGAGCGGATCGAGGCGAAGCACACGAGCAGTTTATCCAGCTTCGGAGCTCTCCGGAGAGATAACACTCCTACTGCTGCATGTCTGAGTGTATTGAGTTCTTGCTCGGGAGCGCTGAGTGCTACAGTACACACTAGCTACTAACGAGACCGAGCGTGAGTGTTTTTCTGCCTTCGAACCCCCTTTCTACGTTGCGCATGGGCCTCCTTTTATATGCTAAAGGGGTCTTCGACAGGTGGCAACGTAGACAAGGGTAAAAATGGAAAAGGAATTGCGGTTGGTACAACTACCTATACAGTGTATCATACCTAACCCTGACGGTAGGGGACAAAGGCATTAAATGCCCATCTACGTCGCCCAAATAGTGCAAAAAGGGACCGTCAGGGATGCCACCGCTTGCCACGATGGCAATCTTGTCAGCGTCGCTTGCCACCGCGCACCGCTGGCCGCACAGCCTCTTGCCACGCGCGCCTGGAAAAGTCCCAGGGCGACACGTTGGTGGATGTGCTGGAGCGCGGGTACAGAGTGGTGGTTTGCCGCGGCAAGCGCCTTGCCGTGGTCGTTGTCTTGTTGCGTCCGGAAGCTTGTCGCTCACCGGGCCTCGCTGGGACGCGTGGCGCATCGCGGCAAGTTCCTTGAGATGCCTTGGTTGGCCTTCCCGGCAAGCTCCTCTTGCCGGGGTCTTGTCTCCTTGGCTTGAATACTTTGTTCTTGAATGGCTCCAAAGGAACCACGGAGGACCTTGGCGGTCACCCGGCAAGCCTTGCCGCGGGGTGCTGCAACTGCCCATGCACAAGTTTGGGATACTAGGGTACCCCTACTCTAGTACACCGACAGGAGCCCCCGGGCCTGGGCCAGACACGGTGCCGAGTGCTGTTGGGCCAGGCCCAAAACAGGGCACAGGCACGCGCAGCCTGGGTTACACCGTATCTCACTCTGTATCCACCGCGCCCTCCTCGAACGGCACGCGTCGAATGCGGCGCCGTGGGAGAGATCATGGGTGGTTTCTTTATTCGGAAAGACGGAACGTCTGCCCCCTCCCTCTTTATAAGCAGGGGAAACAAGGGCAGTTCGCCCATCTCGCCGGTTGCTATTCCAATCTCAAAAACCACCGCCGCTCCCCCTTCTTCCCAAAGCTGAAAGAGAACAGCACTCCGCCCCCCATCGCCACCGGCACCACCAACACCGTCGATCTCTCTCACCACCTCCGCCATGGCTCCGAAAGCCGGGAAGGTTGTGAAGTCGGCCGAGCCGCAGTGGCTCGCGGCGCTGTGAAAGGAGCAGGCAACCTTCCCTCCTGAGCTCGCCGTGAAGGAGCTGAGGGAGTATTGATCGAAGGAGAAATCTTTGATGAAGAGTTGCTCGCCTCCGCTGGGCTGACGCTAGTCGACGCGCCGAGCAGCAGCAGCGGCGAGCCTGAGGAGGAGCAGCTGCTGTGCTAGCTGTTGTCACTCTACCGCGCCCGACAGGCCAAGCTGGTATCCCGAGAAGCGCTTGTCGCGAAGGCAGGAGTGGACATCAAGAAT
>NC_057810.1:281528282-281529862 GCF_018294505.1 Triticum aestivum | reverse complement strand
GACGAGGCGCTGCTGGCGAGTGCTGCTGCCGCCCAGAACACTTTTAGGGAGAATGTGGAGCACTGGACCGAGGGTCTCATGGATGTTGCCGCAGCCATCGGCAGGGAGCTGGCACAACTGGGGATGGAGGATCTCGGGTATTCCTCCGATGAGCACCTCCAACCCAGCGCCAAGCTTAGCTTGTTCTTCAAAGGCGTGGCGACGGCCTCCAGCGACTCCGGGAGAAGATCCCAAAGCAGCTGGCCGACGAGTCGCGCAAGATCTGCGCGGGAGCTCTTCAAAAGGTGCTGGTGAAGGTGGCCTTCCGCAACCCAGGCCTCAACCTCACCAACGTCCTCAGGACCTTGCCGCCGGATGCTGATCTGGAAGCGCTCAAGACCCTTGTCGCACCCACTGTGGACAAGGTGAGCGGGATCAAGAGGGTTGAGGGCGATCGCGTAGATTAGGCCGCCCGTTTTCTCTTTTTCTTGTCGCTGCTGGTCATGTTATGAGAACAATCTGTTAGAGCTGCGACAAGCTATCTCGTAATATGACTCTATTTCGGGTAGCGATTGCTATGTTATTTCCTTTACTTGATTCCTTCCTTTGTATGTTTTTGCCCTACGCTTTTAGGGAACTTGTCGGCGCAGGCACCTTAGCCGTGAGCGCTGAGTGCGGGACGTCAGCAGCCTGCTGGCGGTGCCTCTACCGACAAGAAACCTTGTCGCAACTAGTCGCAGCTCACTCAAGTTGTTGAGCGGACTCGAAACAAAGTAAGGGCGCAACTAGCTACGAGTTGGTTCCTCTGCGCACAGGTTTTCCATACAAAGCACGGTCATTCGAGGAAGATAACTTAAAAATTTTAAAACTGATTGCTCAAACTTTAGCAACTTAGCTTTTCTTCGTTTGCTTCTGGTAATGCGAAACTTCCTCGAACGACGCTTGGTCCACACCATTATCTTCTCCTTTGTCGGGGAAACTGATCCACGAACACCTATGGGACCGGCGGACGGAGCCCCTTTTGGTTCGGCGGGGGGCGGAGATTGCACGAAGAGCGGATCGAGGTGAAGCACACGAGCAGTTTACCCAGCTTCGGAGCTCTCCGGAGAGATAACACTCCTACTGCTGCATGTCTGAGTGTATTGAGTTCTTGCTCGGGAGCGCTGAGTGCTACAGTACACACTAGCTGCTAACGAGACCGAGCGTGAGTGTTTTTCTGCCTTCGAACCCCCTTTCTATGTTGCGCATGGGCCTCCTTTTATATGCTAAAGGGGTCTCCGACAGGTGGCAACGTAGACAAGGGTAAAAATGGAAAAGGAATTGCGGTTGGTACAACTACCTGTACAGTGTATCATACCTAACCCTGACGGCAGGGGACAAAGGCATTAAATGCCCGTCTACGTCGCCCAAATAGTGCAAAAAGGGACCGTCAGGGACGCCACCGCTTGCCACGATGGCAATCTTGTCAGCGTCACTTGCCACCGCGCACCGCTGGCCGCACAGCCTCTTGCCACGCGCGCCTGGAAAAGTCCCAGGGCGACACGTTGGTGGATGTGCTGGAGCGCGGGTACAGAGTGGTGGTTTGCCGCGGCAAGCGCCTT
>NC_057810.1:281527450-281527988 GCF_018294505.1 Triticum aestivum | reverse complement strand
GCGCGGAGGAGCTCCGGGGCCTCAACCAGGAAGCTCCCCGGTCCCTGGCAGAGGAGCGGGAGCAACTCGCCGAGGAGCGTAAAGCCTTCCTCCTCGAGAAGGCTGAAGTTGAAGAGCAACAGCGGCTTGCTGCCGAGAAGCTGTCTGCACAGGAAGGCGAGTTGGCGCAGTGGAAGGTTAACCTTGACAGCCACGAGGAGGAGCTTGCCGCGCGCGAGCAAACATTCGGCGGGGCTCTCAAGGAAGCAGAGGATGTTGCCGCAGCTGATGAGGCCGCCAAGAAGGAGCTGGAGACGAAGGTGGCGCAGCTGGAGGCCGATCTCAAGGTGAGCGGCGAGGAGCTTGCTGCGCTCAAGCGTGAGCGCGAGAAGGACGCCTACACCCTTGGCGAGCTGCAGGGTCGTCTCGCCGAGAGGAGCAAGGAGCTTAGCGCCGCCAAGGACTCCAACGCAGATCTTGAGTTGAAGCTGACTACTTTGACCAAGATGCTGGACGGCGCCAGGGAGCAGGAGGTGGCCTTGAAGGAGAAGATCAAGGC
>NC_057810.1:281525417-281526518 GCF_018294505.1 Triticum aestivum | reverse complement strand
CTTGCCACCGCGCACCGCTGGCCGCACAGCCTCTTGCCACGCGCGCCTGGAAAAGTCCCAGGGCGACACGTTGGTGGATGTGCTGGAGCGCGGGTACAGAGTGGTGGTTTGCCGCGGCAAGCGCCTTGCCGTGGTCGTTGTCTTGTTGCGTCCGGAAGCTTGTCGCTCACCGGGCCTCGCTGGGACGCGTGGCGCATCGCGGCAAGTTCCTTGAGATGCCTTGGTTGGCCTTCCCGGCAAGCTCCTCTTGCCGGGGTCTTGTCTCCTTGGCTTGAATACTTTGTTCTTGAATGGCTCCAAAGGAACCACGGAGGACCTTGGCGGTCACCCGGCAAGCCTTGCCGCGGGGTGCTGCAACTGCCCATGCACAAGTTTGGGATACTAGGGTACCCCTACTCTAGTACACCGACAGGAGCCCCCGGGCCTGGGCCAGACACGGTGCCGAGTGCTGTTGGGCCAGGCCCAAAACAGGGCACAGGCACGCGCAGCCTGGGTTACACCGTATCTCACTCTGTATCCACCGCGCCCTCCTCGAACGGCACGCGTCGAATGCGGCGCCGTGGGAGAGATCATGGGTGGTTTCTTTATTCGGAAAGACGGAACGTCTGCCCCCTCCCTCTTTATAAGCAGGGGAAACAAGGGCAGTTCGCCCATCTCGCCGGTTGCTATTCCAATCTCAAAAACCACCGCCGCTCCCCCTTCTTCCCAAAGCTGAAAGAGAACAGCACTCCGCCCCCCATCGCCACCGGCACCACCAACACCGTCGATCTCTCTCACCACCTCCGCCATGGCTCCGAAAGCCGGGAAGGTTGTGAAGTCGGCCGAGCCGCAGTGGCTCGCGGCGCTGTGAAAGGAGCAGGCAACCTTCCCTCCTGAGCTCGCCGTGAAGGAGCTGAGGGAGTATTGATCGAAGGAGAAATCTTTGATGAAGAGTTGCTCGCCTCCGCTGGGCTGACGCTAGTCGACGCGCCGAGCAGCAGCAGCGGCGAGCCTGAGGAGGAGCAGCTGCTGTGCTAGCTGTTGTCACTCTACCGCGCCCGACAGGCCAAGCTGGTATCCCGAGAAGCGCTTGTCGCGAAGGCAGGAGTGGACATCAAGAAT
>NC_057810.1:281198098-281206839 GCF_018294505.1 Triticum aestivum | reverse complement strand
GATGGAGGTAAAACCCTACTCCTGCTTGATTGATATTGATGATATGGGTAGTACAAGAGTGGATCTACCACGAGATCAAGGAGGCTAAACCCTAGAAGCTAGCCTATGGTATGATTGTTGTAATGGTTGTGTGTCCTACGGACTAAAACCCTCCGGTTTATATAGACACCGGAGAGGGCTAGGGTTACATAGAGTCGGTTACAATGGTAGGAGATCTACATATCCGTATCGCCAAGCTTGCCTTCCACGCCAAGGAAAGTCCCATCTGGACATGGGACGAAGTCTTCAATATTGTATCTTCATAGCTTGGAGTCCGGCTGACGATGATAGTCCGGCTATCCGGACGCCCCCTAGTCCAGGACTCCCTCAGTAACCCCTGAACCAGGCTTCAATGACGATGAGTCCGGTGCGCATATTGTTCGGTATTGCAAGGCGGGTTCCTCCTCCGAATTAATCATAGAAGATTGTGAACACCAGGATAGTGTCCGGCTCTGCAAAATAAATTCCACATTCTACCATAGAGAGAATAATATGTACACAAGTTCAATCTGCTAACGTATTTTGTGGCATGACGTCATACCGCCACCAAGCCTTTACTTGAATCATTTTTTATCATACCACCTTAGCGCGTTTAGCGAAGCGGTTTCCTTGGCATGTCTTGTCGAAGCAGAGATCGTGTTCCCCTTATTCCGGGATTCCCATCAACACGGACGTGGGTAACCCAACCGCGCTACTGATGGTGGCGCTTGGGAGATAAGCGAGTTTTACCAGGCCAGTGGGGACGCATAGTCTTCGTCCGCCCATATATAAGGGGACAAGGATCCATCTTTTTACCTACGCCTTCTTCCTCCTTTGCTTATCCATCTCAGCGCACTCGAGCTCCAGCGCCCAAGTCTGCACCTCTCGTCTCGATCTTCTCCAGTCATGTCCCGAGCGGCAGGCAAGTGGTTGGCCTCCTCCGTTACGGAGGGGCACATCGAAAAGCTGCGCGGCGTCGGATACCTTTCCAGCGACATGGCGCACCGGCTGCCCGACGAGGGGCAGCGCATCCCCACCCCCAGGCCCCATGAGAGGGTCATATTCCTTCCCCACTTCCTCCGCGGACTGGGCTTCCCATTGCATCCCTTCGTCCGGGGGCTCATGTACTACTACGGCCTGGACTTCCACGATCTGGCGCCAAACTTCATCCTCAACATCTCGACGTTTATCGTCGTGTGCGAGGCCTTCCTCTGCATCCGGCCCCACTTTGGCTTGTGGCTAAAGACCTTCAATGTCAAGCCGAAGGTAGTGAAGGGCATCCAAGCGGAGTGCGGAGGCGGCATGGTGGGCAAAATGCCCAACGTCACCTGGCTCGAGGGGGCCTTCATGGAGTCCGTCAAGGGGTGGAAATCGGGGTGGTTCTACATCACCGAGCCGCGTGACCCTAAATGGGCAGTGACCCCCAAGTTCAGATCTCGTATCCCTATGCAGCTCACCTCCTGGAAAGAGAAGGGCTTGCTATGGGGCAGTTCGAAGGAGCTGACAGGACTCCAGTCCTGTCTCCAGACCTTGGTGAACAAGAAGCTTAGCTTGTCAATGTGATCCAGGTCATGCTCGTCCGCCGGATTCTCCCCTGCCAACAGCGGGCCTTCAATTTGTGGGAGTTCGATCTGCCACTGCACTGGAACCTGAGCGGGCTCTTCGACACAACGTATGAAGCTGCCTGGAGGGTGCTGTTCAAGGGCGGAGAAGCCCCCGCATCCGCGACGGAAGACCGCGGATTCAGCACCAAGCGCCCAGCCGGCGAGGTAAGCTTTGTTATCCTCTATGGGACACTTATTTTCTTTCATAGTTTAATTCTATGTGGGATCTAAAACTCCCAATGCCTTTGACAGGACTGGCAGAGGACGTCCGGACAGGTAGACTGTCCGGCTCCCCTTCCCGAAGACCCAGCGGACACCCGTTTGACGGGGCTGCTGGTTCCGGCCCTTTACGTGGTGCCGGAAAAGAAGGCCAAGAAGAAGGCCACGGGAACCCGAAGGAGTTCCCGGCGCCAGGTGATATCGGACTCATCGTCCGATGGCTCCGAGGCGGACTCCTCCCCCGAAGACGAGGAGGAGAAAGAGGACTCTCCCCAGGAGGGGGGAGAGAGGAAGAGGAAGGCTTCCCCAACAGGGGAGGCCGAAGGGTCCAAGAGGGGAAGGACCCTTCCTCCGGACAGCTCTGCCAATGCCAACGTTGGCGATGAAGGGTGGCCCTCAAGGGCCAAGCCTCCGGCAAGATCGTAAGTATCCGGATTCCTGAATGATTTATAATTTCTATTTTGTGTCACGTAGTGTCCTTCTAATGCCGCACACTACCTGTAGTCCGGCCGAGGATGATCTTCCCGCTTCATCAAGCGGGTCCCTGGCTCCGTCGGATGTAGATTCCATTCCGACTGCCTCCACCCCTCGCGACGCTGAGGACGCCGAGGTGGGATCCCGGGAGGGGACCCATCAGGAGGAGGCTCCGGAGGTGCCACAAGGCAGCCTCCCGGACTTTGCACCGGGCTCCATGCCGGAACCTGCAGTGGTTCCGGAGTCCGGCAGGCGGCCCCTTCGTAAGAAGGGCAAGACTGTGACACCGGCAGCCTTCGTCCAACCGAAGGCGCCGGACAACTTGTTGGAGGTGCTCAACAGCGCTTCCATCGAGGAAGAACACCGCACTATCATGAGTGCGGTGATTTAGAAGGTTCAGCTTGCCAAGAGCGGGCTGACCGAAGCCTGCAACAGCCTTCTAACAGGCTTTGAGGTAAGAAGTTTTAAAATATGTAATGTAATATCGCATAGACAGTAGCCCCTGATGCTCGGTTCGGTGTTCGGAAAGAAAAACTGGACTGAGGATCTAAAAAAGATATACGCAGGAGTGCTAAAAATTATGTCAATATGGGTTTGCAGGCTGCGCTGCTGACCTCTGCCGCACTGACTGCGGAGGTCGGTGTTTTGAAGCAGAACCTCGAGCGATCCGAGAACGAGCTCGGCCTTGCCAAGAAGCAGCTCGAGGACAAAGAAGGTGAGTAACACCGCATTAAATTTGTACCTTACAGAAAAGGATTTTGGTTGCAATAGAAATAACGAGGATAACATGGGTACTGCAGGGGCCACGAACGAGGTGGCGACCCTGAAGGAGGCCGTGTCCGCGGCCGAATGCAACGCGGCCGCGGAACGAGCAGAGCGAGAGAAGCAGGAGGCGCGGGTGGCGGAGGTGCGGCAAGAGCTCCAGGCTCTCATGAAAAAGCATGAGAGTTTGGAGCGTGACTCGAAGACTCGAGAGTCCGAGCTTCCCTCAGCTCTTGAAAGTGCCAAAGCCGCTAAGGCCGAGGCCCATAAGGCCCTCCAGGAGATTGAGGCGGTGAAGAAAATAGCGGCGGGTAAGGCATTTTTCATGCAAAGCAAGCATGTGAATGTAAATTACCTGTTACTTACCCGAATTCGGAGCTCTCCAGGGGCGTTTGCAGATCTGCCTCGCAGCGTGTCCGATGCTGCCGCATTCTACCGGGCCGAGGAGGGGAGCTCAACGGAGAAGGTCTTCTGGTCTCAGTACGCTGAGGCCGGACATCCGGTGCCCCCTAGCGACCATGAAGGGCCTCATAGTCCGGTTGTGGCCTGGAGAGGCTATGCCTGGGAGCTACTTCGGCCTCGTGCGGCGGCTGGTGGATGCGTGCCCCTGGGTGGAAGTCATCAAGCGCTTCGCCTGCATTGAAGGTGCCCGTCGGGCCCTTGCCCGCGCAAAGGTGCATTGGGGCAGGCTGGATGCGGAGAGGCTTATCACGGACGCGCCGCCGGCGAGCAAGGAGTATCGTACGCCCGAAATGTACTATAAGAGTGTCCTGAAGGGTGCCCGCAAGATTGCGGATGAGTGCCCCAAAGATGTAATTTTTTAATAGACTCGCAATGTGTTATCCTGTGCGCTGAAAACTTTGTTCATATGCGCTAAGCAACGCTTGTTAATTTAAAATATTACCTTATGTGCGGCCGTTTATCAAATCTGAGAGATGGCAAGTCGCCGGCTTCAGCCCCCATGCCACGAGTGCTGGGGTGTTTGGGATAAACTTGAGCGCTCTTGTTCCCATTTTTGGGTCCATCTAGGGAGGCGCTCAACACAACGAACAAGGCAACCGGACTTATAATGCTTGAACACTCTCACTTAGCCATAGAATTCTATAATTTTAAATTTCGGCGAAGCCCCTAGTGTTTGGAAGACCGAATTCAGGGCGCTATCCACGCCTTGGCCGGACATAGCCGGTTCCTCGCTCTAAGCGGCATAAGTCTTTAGGGACTCGAAAAGACCTCTCGAACAGCGACCAGCTCTCGCCTTATCATGACGGTCAGTTTTAGCTTTCTCCACTGAGGCGCTCGCCCAGCTCAACCGGGGCGCAATCGCAGTGGTTCTCCCAGTGCTACCTTAGCCGATAGAACGGAACGTAAGGTACCAAAACATGGGAGCCGGGCAAACCCAACTATTGACCCAAGACATGATTCGGAGGCGATGCATATAGTGCTATAAGTTCGGGGTGCTGCACTTGTGAAAGTGTTCGGACTTGCCACACCATAATGCGGCGAACATAAGCCCCTGGTGTATTTGGCCGTACCGAAGTGTACGGATGCAAGATGTCATAGATGAACATATAATAAAAAGAAAGGAATGCAATTATAAATAGAAAGTGATGCATTGTTTATTCCAGGAATTCTGCTATGAGTGCAGAACGATATAAATGGTGCGGTAAGCAAGGGTTTGGACTATTTAATCATGTCCCCCTCCAGGGGTAGGCTGCGGACTGGTGTTTTTAACAAATTTAATGCTCATAATGGAGACCACCTGAGTGTTTGTCGTAGCCTTTGTTCCTCCCTGGCTGTTGCATCGTGAGTTCGGCAGGTTTACCGCCGGACAGGGCCTCTGGTGAACGGAGTCCTGTGGAAAAAATAAAAAAGAAGAAAAAAGAGTGACACACTTGGGAGCCCCTGGTGTGGTTAAGCCGCACTCTGGGCCTGTCGTGGTCATGCCCCTCCCCCTATGCCCATGGTATCTCCAGGGCGTAATGATGTACGCGAGGAGCTGGTCTTGCAATCATGCAAGGGCTGGGGTTGGGGCCGCATTGCTACGCATGCTCGGAACGTGCCAGGTGGTCTTGATTGATGTTACCCCGGGCGCGTTTGGCCATGTACGGTTGTTTAACGGCCGGACTCGAAAATTGCCTTAAAAGGCTGCTCTGTACTTCTACCGCGAGAGCCGCTGTGTGTTCCTCCGTTCGGAGGGAGCGTTCAGTGTTTCCGTTGACCGTGATGACTCCACGAGGGCCTGGCATCTTGATCTTGAGGTATGCATAATGCGGCACCGCGTTGAACTTTGCAAACGCGGTTCGTCTGAGCAGAGCGTGATAACCGCTGCGGAACGGGACTACGTCGAAGATTAACTCCTCGCTTCGGAAATTATCCGGGGATCCGAAGACCACTTCCAGTGTGACTGAGCCTGTACAATTGGCCTCAACACCTGGTATGATGCCTTTGAAAGTCGTCTTTGTAGGTTTAATCCTTGAGGGGTCTATGCCCATCTTGCGCACTGTATCCTGATATAGCAGGTTCAGGCTGCTGCCGCCGTCCATCAGGACTCTAGTGAGGTGGAATCCATCGACGATTGGGTCTAAAACCAATGCAGCGAATCCGCCATGGCGGATACTGGTGGGGTGGTCCCTTCGATCGAAAGTGATCGGGCAAGAGGACCATGGATTGAACTTCGGGGCGACTGGCTCCATCGCATATACGTCCCTAAGTGCACGCTTCCGCTCCCTCTTGGGTATGTGGGTTGCGTATATCATGTTTACCGTCCGCACTTGTGGGGGGAAACCCTTCTGTCCTCAACGGTTCGGCGGTCGAGTCTCCTCCTCGTCGTCGCTGTGCAGCCCCTTGTCATTGTTTTCGGCAATTAATTTGCCTGCCTGCTTGAATACCCAACAATCCCTGTTGGTGTGGTTAGCTGGCTTTTCGGGGGTGCCATGTATCTGGCAAGAGCGGTCGAGTATTCGGTCCAAATTGGATGGACCCGGAGTGGTCCTTTTGAATGGCTTCTTCCGCTGACCGGGTTTAGAGCCTCTGAATCCGGCGTTGACTGTCGTATCCTCAGTGTTATCACCATTAACGCGGCGTTTGTTTTTGTTGCGACGCGACCTGCCATTGCGGTCCTTGCTGTCCGGACTGCCAGATTTTTTGCTGAGGTTGTTACTATGGGCTAGCCAGCTGTCCTCCCCCGCACAGAAGCGGGTCATAAGTGATGTGAGGGCAGTCCGGCCAGGGCTCTCCCGATAACGAGAGATGCTTTAGTGAGTTCAGGATGTCGCCAAAGGGCGAGTGCTGAAAGATGTCCGCAGCGGTGAACTCCATGATCGGCGCCAATCGGATTCAATTGGTAGGGGCGCAGGAGGTTCAGAGTCTGGCAAGGAGTTCGGCACCTCGGAGTCACGAGCTTTATAAGGGACAAGGTCAGTATTCGGCTCCATCGTCGTAGAGGTTGCAGCTCCCGAGGCGGTGTCCAGCCACCGGTCCTCGATCTGCGCGGTCGGCTCCGAGCTATGGGTCGGAGCGGATTCGTGTGCGGCCTCCAAGGTACTGAACGGCGGCAGAGCTAGATCATGCCCATCGTGACAGTGCGGCACACTCGGCTGTGGCTCGAATCTGTCGAAGATCAAGTCTCCGCGGATGTCGGCCGTGAAGTTTAGGCTTCCAAATCTGACCTGATGGCCAGGGGCGTAGCTTTCAATCTGCTCCAGATGGCCAAGTGAATTGGCCCGTAGTGCAAAGCCGCCGAATACAAAGATCTGTCCGGGGAGAAAATTCTCACCCTAGACTGTGTTGTTGTTGATTGAAGAAGCCATCAATCCTATCGGTGACGACACAGAGGAACTCTCAATGAAAGCACCAATGTCGGTGTCAAAACCGGCGGATCTCGGGTAGGGGGTCCCGAACTGTGCGTCTAGGCGGATGGTAACAGGAGACAAGGGACACGATGTTTTTACCCAGGTTCGGGCCCTCTCGATGGAGGTAAAACCCTACTCCTGCTTGATTGATATTGATGATATGGGTAGTACAAGAGTGGATCTACCACGAGATCAAGGAGGCTAAACCCTAGAAGCTAGCCTATGGTATGATTGTTCTAATGGTTGTGTGTCCTACGGTCTAAAACCCTCCGGTTTATATAGACACCGGAGAGGGCTAGGGTTACACAGAGTCGGTTACAATGGTAGGAGATCTACATATCCGTATCGCCAAGCTTGCCTTCCACGCCAAGGAAAGTCCCATCCGGACATGGGACGAAGTCTTCAATCTTGTATCTTCATAGTCTTGGAGTCCGGCTGACGATGATAGTCCGGCTATCCGGACACCCCCTAGTCCAGGACTCCCTCAACCCCTATGTTTCACCGATGAGGTTCTGGATTATGAATTTCTAGCGGGATTCAAGCCCGTAAACATAGAGGCATATGACGGAACAACATACCCTGGAGTCTGGATCGAGGATTACATCCTCCACATACACATGGCTAGTGGAGATGACCTCCACGCCATAAAATACTTACCCCTCAAGCTCAAAGGGCCAGCCCGGCATTGGCTCAAAAGCCTCCCCGAAAACACCATTGGAAGTTGGGAAGAGCTCGAGGATGCTTTTCGGGCAAATTTTCAAGGGACCTATGTCCGACCTCCGGATGCAGACAATTTAAGTCACATAACTCAATAACCCGGAGAGTCAGCCCGAAAATTCTGGAACAGATTCCTTACTAAAAAGAACCAAATAGTCGACTGTCCGGACGCCGAAGCCTTAGCAGCTTTCAAACACAACGTCCGAGATGAATGGCTCGCCAGACACCTCGGCCAAGAAAAGCCAAGAACAATGGCCGCATTAACAAGCCTCATGACCCACTTTTGCGCGGGAGAGGATAGCTGGCTGGCAATATGCCGTACCAGTGACCCAAGTACATCCAAAGTTAGGGATGGAAACGGGAAACCGCGACTCAGCAAGGATGTAACGCCCCGGATTCGTTGCGCCAGGTGTCTGCCAGTTATTCGCCATCATTGCCATGTAATGTGCTTGCGTGTTGCATTTTATCATGTCATCATGTGCATTTCATTTTGCATACATGTTCGTCTCATGCATCCAAGCATTTTCCCCTTTGTCCGTTTTGCAATCCGGCGCTCCTATGTTCCCCGGCCTTCCCCTTTTGTCTCTCCTTGTGAGTGGGTATTAAACATTCTCGGAATGGCCCGAGGTTTGCCAAGCGGCCTTGGTATAGCACCGGTAGACCGCCTGTCAAGTTTCGTGCCATTTGGAGGTCGTTTGGTACTCCAACGGTTAACCGGGTAACCGTAGAAGCCCTCTTTGAGTTGCAGCCCAACACCCCTGCCAAAGTGGCCCAAAACCCATCTAACTCCCCTCCATGCTATCGGTCGTTCGATCACGATCGCGTGGCCGAAAACCGCACCTCATTTGGACTCTCCTAGCTCCCTCTACCTATAAATATGTGCCCCCCCGGATTTTCGCGCAGATGAAACCCTAGCCCCACTCCTCCCCGCCGCCGGACATGTCCGCCTCCGCATCGGACATGTCCACCGCCGCCGCCACGTCGCTCCGGCCAATGAGAGGCCGCCACGTCACCATGCCGCCTCCCACAGCCAATCGGGGCGCGCCACGTGTCCCCGCCAGATCCCCGCCGCGCTGCGGCCCGCGGAGCCCATCCG
>NC_057810.1:281196007-281197747 GCF_018294505.1 Triticum aestivum | reverse complement strand
TGCCCCGCGCCTCGCCGGTGCCTCGGGCGCCGCGCCTCCCGTCGTCCCCGCGCCGCCCCGCGCCGGATTCGGCGAGATCCGGCCGGAGGAGGTCGCCCCGGGCCCTTGCTCTCCATCTCCGGCGAAGCTCCGGTCAGCTCCGGCCGTGCATCGAAATCCGTGTAGCCCCGAAGGTTGACCCCGAAACGCCTGTCCTGGAATTATTGACATTATCATGCCATGTTCATCATGCTACATCTCTGCATCCGTTGCTCCGTTTCATGCGTGTAATATGTCAAATTGTTTGCCTCGACGAGTAATTCATTTCATTCCATTGCATTATTTTCATTTGAGCTCATCTTGATGCCCGAAATGTTGTTGGAAGAGTGCATGTTGATGTTAATCTGCTGAAACTGTTATAACTTGCTCATTTGTCATTTTTGCTATGATTGATGTGTGCATCCTATGAGGTTGATGTCTACATGTATGTTGATCTATGCCATGCCATCTTTCCAGTGGTGCCAACCATGTATTTTTGTGAGTTGTGTGCTGAGTGCATCGAGCTTGTTAAGTAGGGTAGTTGCTGTTGCTGTTTTCCTAACAGATTCTGTTATATTTTGTTGCTATGTTAACATGTTTCTACTAATCATTTTATGCATAATCTGGAGATGTCCTATAAACATGTTTTGATCTACCTGTCATGCTCTATCCATTCATGCCCTTGGTTGCAATTATAGCCTGCTGGAACATGTTCATAGCTTGCTCCAAAGTTGCTTCATGATGTTGCTGTCAACCTATTAACATTAAGTTCAATGTTTCCATGATGCTTTTCTAGTGATCCATGCACCCTATGAACTTGCTCTTGCCATGCTTAGCTTCATAAACATGCCTTCTTACTGTTGGTTGCCTTGCCATGCCATGTATTGCTCTGTGGTCAGTGGTTTAAGCTCACCAACATGCCTACTTATTGTTGTTCCTGCCATGTATGAATCTGTAATATAACTTGCCATGTTTACATGGGTGCCATCATATTTTCTATGCCTTTTTGGCTCATGGTCCGTAAGGGACTTTTGATCTATGCAATTAGTAGATTCATGCCATGCCTTTGTTTGCCATGATATGTTCCTGTAACATGTTGTTTGCTTGCTCTAAACAGTGCAACCTGATGTTATTTGCTGATAATTCTGAAACTGTTATTATTTGCAATCTTTGCATGTCTTTTTGAGCATGTTCTAGCTGTTTCTGTGTGACGCTCGGATAATTAGACTACAGTAATCCCAAGCTAAGGACGCCACGTCACCTCCATTACTGTGATTAAACTCACGTTGATTCGAACCCGATTCAAATTCAAATTTAAAACATAGGCAAACAACAAAAGTTTCCAAACTTTAAAACTAAAATGTTCGGAGTGAACTAAATAATGCATAGGTAATTATGGTGGAGAAACCAAACTTTGATAAAGCGTTTAAAGGCTCTAAAGATAATTAAAACAGTAGTTAAAACAATTAAATACATGCCTATTGAATTTTATAAAATATTAAACTATTTTATTTTCGGTTGAGAATTAAGGTGGCAGTAGTATATTTATAAATACAAATTTAGGTGCTAGTGTTTTTATAAAACTGTAATAAAAGGGAACTTAAAATAAAACAGAAAAGAAAATAAATAAAAGAAAAGAAAATACAAAAGAGAAAAACTAAACTAACAAAAAAGGAAAGAGAAGCCCCCCCCCCCTGCTGGACCGCGGCCCAGCTGGCCATC
>NC_057810.1:281188260-281194961 GCF_018294505.1 Triticum aestivum | reverse complement strand
CTTTGGCTCGGGCCGGCGCCTGCCCCTACGCCCGCACGCCCGACCCGCAAGGCCTCTGTGCCTCAGACAAACGGGGCCCACCCCCCTGTGAACGAAAATGAAATAAGAAATAATAATAATAATAATAATAAAATGGTTTCAAAAATAATAATAATAATAATAATAATAATAATAAATAAATAAATAAATAAATATATAAGTAAAACAAATAATAAAAATGAATTTAATTAATTAATTAATTATTAACTAAATTAATTAAGTTAATTAATCACGTTTAAATTAATCTAATTAGATAATTAAATTAACGAAACAGTAGTTAATTAGGTAACAGCCCCTGACAGGTGGGACCCACCTGACAGGTTAACCAGGTCAATGGTCAACGTTGACTGCTGACATCACTCTGATGTCATGCTGACGTCATCATTTACTATTCTGGATAATGTTGGATTAAATAATTAATTAAATCCCAGAAATTAATAAAATCGTTAGAAAATTATATCTTTTAATCCGTAACTCGGATTAAAATATTTTCAACATGAAAGTTGATCAGAACGACGAGACGAATCCGGATATGCAACCCGTTCGTCCACCACACCCCCCTAACATATCAAACTCGCAACTTTCCCCCTCCGGCTCCTCTGCCCGGAAACACAAAACACCCGGGATATTTTCCCGGATGTTTCCCCCCTTAACCGGTATCACCTACTACCGCGTTAGGGCACACCGAACACCGCGTATTGCCTTGTTATATTTTGTTATGCTTTGTTTGCTCTGTATTCATTATTTCTTCCCCCTCTTCTATCCGGTAGACTACGAGACTGACACTGCTGCTGACCAGTTCGACTGCGGAGTTGACGACCCCTCTCTCTTGCCAGAGCAGCCAGGCAAGCCCCCCCTTTGATCACCAGATATCGCCTACTCTTCTCTATACTGCTTGCATTAGAGTAGTGTAGCTTGTTACTGCTTCCGTTAATCCTATTCTGATGCATAGCCTGTCATTGCTGCTACAGTCATTGATACCTTACCCGCAATCCTAAATGCTTAGTATAGGATGCTAGTGTTCCATCAGTGACCCTACACTCTTGTCCGTTTGCCATGCTATACTACTGGGCTGTGATCACTTCGGGAGGTGATCACGGGCATATACTATATACTTTACACTGTTACATTACCTGTGATACTGTTCGGAGTTGGGGGCTGAAGGGGCAGGTGGCTCCATCCAGGTAGTGGTGGGCCTGAGTTCCCGACGGCCCCCGACTGTTACTTTGTGGCGGAGCGACAGGGCAGGTTGAGACCACCTAGGAGACAGGTGGGCCTGGCCCTGTTCGGCGTTCGCGGATACTTAACACGCTTAACGAGATCTTGGTATTTGATCTGAGTCGGCTACGAGCCTATACGCACTAACCATCTACGTGGGAGTAGTTATGGGTATCCCGACGTCGTGGTATCAGCCGAAGCACTTCAGACGTCAGCGACGGAGCGGCGCGCGCCGAATTGGATTGGAACGCCACTAGGCTAGGTCTGCTTTCGGCCGCCCACGCAACGTGCAGGTGTGCTCAGGGCGATGGGCCCAGACCCCTGCGCGCTTAGGTTTAGACCGGCGTGCTGGCCTCTCTGTTTTGCCTAGGTGGGGCTGCGACGTGTTGATCTTCCGCGGCCGGGCATGACCCAGGAAAGTGTGTCCGGCCAAATGGGATCAAGCGTGTTGGGTTATGTGGTGCACCCCTGCAGGGAAGTTAATCTATTCGAATAGCCGTGATCTTCGGTAACAGGACGACTTGGAGTTGTACCTTGACCTTATGACAACTAGAACCGGATACTTAATAAAACACACCCTTCCAAGTTCCACAGACAACCCGGTGATCGCTTTTCCGCAGGGCGACGAGGAGAGGATCGCCGGGTAGGCTTATGCTATGCGATGCTACTTGGAGATGCTACTTGGAGGACTTCAATCTACTCTCTTCTACATGCTGCAAGACGGAGGCTGCCAGAAGCGTAGTCTTCGACAGGATTAGCTATCCCCCTCTTATTCTGGCATTCTGCAGTTTAGTCCACCGATATGGCCTCCTTACACATATACCCATGCATATGTAGTGTAGTTCCTTGCTTGCGAGTACTTTGGATGAGTACTCACGGTTGCTTTCTCCCCCCTTTTTTCCCCTTTCCTTTCTTTCTGGTTGTCGCAACCAGATGCTGGAGTCCAGGAGCCAGGAGCCAGCGTCGACGACGACTACTACATTGGAGGTGCCTACTACTACGTGCAGGCTGACGACGACGACCAGGAGTAGTTAGGAGGATCCCAGGCAGGAGGCCTGCGCCTCTTTCGATCTGTATCCCAGTTTGTGCTAGCCATCTTATGGCAACTTGTTTAACTTATGTCTGTACTCAGATATTGTTGCTTCCGCTGACTCGTCTATGATCGAGCACTTGTATTCGAGCCCTCGAGGCCCCTGGCTTGTATTATGATGCTTGTATGACTTATTTATGTTTTAGAGTTGTGTTGTGATATCTTCCCGTGAGTCCCTGATCTTGATCGTACACGTTTGCGTGCATGATTAGTGTACGATTGAATCGGGGGCGTCACAAGTTGGTATCAGAGCCAACTGCCTGTAGGAATCCCCCTTCCACACTCCTTGGCCGAAGTCGAGTCTAGACATTGCAAAACTTTTACTAACATGGCTGTGTGCCTTACGGGCCCACGTCGCCATCCGGGTGGTATTAGGATCTTTTACTCCTCGATCCTTACTCTGGGACTCTGAACTCTCTTCTATTCGGGTTAAATGAATTTTGCTAAATCTAACATTAGGATCTCGTTATCACTTTCACCCGGAGAGCCCCTTATTACTGATGATCGTCTGCTGCACGTGAAGACCCTGAAGATACTTTCCGCTGATAGGCCGAGAACTTGTGTTCATCGCGTTTGCAATTCCCCTTCCACCGTAAACCCTTATGGACAACTACTTGCAATTGTTATTCTTACCCTCATCCCCAGTTGGTCTTGTTGTTACAAGATACCCTGAAAAACTTTTCGTTGTTTCGATAACCCCTTAAACTTACTGCCGTGCTGTTCCTTGTCACCGGAATACCCCTACGGTTAATTCTCGCACTTATCGAGTATCCGCTCGTCCCCTAGTTGTTCCTGTGTTACACAAAAGTCTTCGAAATACCATTCGATATTCCGAAAATCCTCAGCAACCTATTGGTATGGAATTTCTTGTTTGCTATCATTATGATTAATCCCATAAGTATAGTAATCATATTGGCATCCTTCGTCACCATCATTTTTGAGACCGTTGATTCAATATGTTGTGAATGTTCACAATCATCAGTCGAGTCCTGGGATTATCTTTCCGGCTCAGACGTCATGTTGAACATGAGCTGGTTCTCGACCAAACTATCTGTCGTCGATTGTGCCTTTGGTATATTCAATTGATCCATCCTTGATCAGAACGTCTGCTTCTGATCCCTTGTTCTGGAAATCATAATTCCTTTGCATTTAAGCTTTGAGTTAGTCAGTTGTTTCTATAATCCGTTGCACTTGCATTCCTTCTTCCTTTGATAGAGTACCGATACCCACACCAGCTCCGTTGTGGACCATCGGATCCTTTGTTGGATTCTATGTCCTTCGTAATTAATCACCTTGTGAGCTCTTTCCCCTGATACATAATGCCTTTGGTACATTGTATCCTCTGCTTGACCAACAATACTCTACTTTCGAGCTTGTATTAATTACCCCGAAGTTTGTGGTATATGTTCGTAAGATGCCCGGATGGGTTGAACCTATGCCTTCCTTAATATGTGTGAACTCGGAAGTTTTCACGAGTCATACTCATCTGGTATTTCACCAGGTAAAACTTTCAACACTAATGCCTTTATCAAAGCGAGAAGTGAATGGAAGGATATGCATTGGAGAAGTGGGAGTCGACCTTGAACTTTGTGTTCATGCCCATGGACACGATGTAGATCCTGTCATAGAAGCTTCTTGTAAATATAACTATTTCCTTGATAACTAACATATGGTATCTATGAATTGATCCCTTGCAACCGTGGTTCCGACCATGATTGTTCTTCTTTGATCTCATTTCTCGGACAATTTAAAACAATTGTCTCCTATGGATCAATACGCCAGTCCAACCTTTACTTTGATCTTGTGTCGAGTATTACCCCCTGGTATCTCGAGATTATCATGGAACTGCATAACTTCTTATGAGTTCTTCATCAAGTGCTACCTTCCAACTAATTCCAATTTTTCACGGGCTCTGAGTTATTGAACACACAAAGACACCGATAACTGAACCGAGTCCGCTCTTCGGTTCAACAACTCTTCAGTAAGCTTCTATAAGTACAAGTTTGTACCCGATCACGCCATTCCTAGCCTGTTTGGCTATATCATAGTCGTGACGATTCTAACTGTGCTACCTGGTCCTTATTCTCGGAGCACCAATTTTCGACGATGAACTAACCTTATGTCGATCCTCATCGTCATATCATTTCGCCTTGGACAACAATCTTGGTTTCGAGTTTGTGTCGTACCCTTGGTTCCAATAACCTTTCACTTCATCATTACTTGACTTGATGTCGTTACCAATCGATTACATCTTCATGAACTCTCGCGACAAAGGTGTCGTGATCCTCAACATTCTGAGCTCATCCAGGATATCAATTGAATTCATGATGAGAAATAACATCCTTGCCCTCGATGAATTGTATTATCGTCGACCACTTTATTGCCTTCCCACCAACACAAGCTTGTTCATGTTTGGTGTTATACCTTGAGTTCCTTGCTATCCAGCAATTGTTCTTCTTTACCTTGGAGTATTACCATCCTTTATGTCAAGAATGTTCTGAGATTTGTTCCACCTCTTGAGAATTCTTGGCATAGAAATACTTCTCACCATCACCATTCTTTATTGGTCCCCGTGTTAATTCCAACAAGTGAACGGTGTTGTTTGGATCCTGCACTTCTAGCAACCCTATTGCTTTGAAGTTAATGGTCGGTCGTTCGTTCTTAAACTATTGATTATTGAATCACCATTCTAACATTGGTCGTGCAACCCAACCCATATTTGGGCGCACCTTTCAACCAATGTTTAATTGTGTATGTTTTCCGTGAGCATACTTCCTTATATCATTTGGTCTGACAAATGTTATCTCCTTGTTCACTTAATTGTGGAAATCCATCTTTTGGAAATCTCGATGAATTGCTGTTGAGTTCACCAGACACCTCCTTGTCCTCTCCTTGGATTAATGATGAACTCTTGTTAACGAAAATCACTTCATAGTTCATTTCCCGAGAACCTTACATTGTCATCTCGTCAATTGTGTTGCACCTTTTCTTCTCAGGCTTACTAAGTCGGAGGTATCCTGGCACTAATCAGATCTGAATCTAGGTCAGATATGATGGTTGGTACATATCTCCAAGAGTTGTAACATTGATCTCTACGTGACCCGGTAACGTGATGACATGCCTAGCACCCCCCCCCCCCGCTGGAGGACCTATCATTATAGGTTCCATTTCAGCAAGGTTATCCATTCATCCATGAGGAAATTGTAAGACTTATTCTACCAGTTATTCCTGATGGATCCTTCGTGTTTCCAAAGTTTGATCTTCACCTGAAGACCATGTCACTGCTATCTCGAAGCATGTCAATGGTACTCCGATTTTACACAGCCACGTTTGAAGCACGATGCTATATTTTATTTATCATTTATCCTAACACTGTTGTATGGGTAATATCATGAGATTCCTCCCCCCTTACCTAAATGGTTTTCTACTTTATATCCTGTCATGGATATCTTGCTCTGCTTGTCCTTTGGAAGGATATAACCTTGAAATATGTGTTTAAACACATTTTCCTTTCCATTGTTCTGCTCACTCTGATAACCATATTTTCCTTTCCATTGGTTGGGTTAACGTTTCTTGTGATCTATATGATCTAAGCAGTAATAATTCACTGCTTATGCAAACACCTTGTTGTACCACTCTGTCAGTAAGACCATGTTGCTACTGATGATGACATTTCAGTAATCACCGATGGACGAGAACTTTGCCTATTGGTCCGCCTCGTTCAACGAGCAGGAAAATGGTTCTCTTCGTCCCTCGCCCTTATTACCGATGTTGTCGTCGACATAACCGATAGGCTATCCTCTGACATGCCTTGCTTACATGGTCTTGCAAGACGTCACTGCCCTTCCTACTTTAACCCACATGGTGGGCCCATAACCCACAGTTCCACAGGATCGAAACCTGACTCTCCTGTACACCTCCTGTTCCTAAAGTTATTCCTCGTGCGTGGCCTTGTATGTAATTCACGGACCACCGTCCTAGTGATCTATTCTGGTATCGGACACAATACTTATTCTCGTTGCTCTGAACCCCTTCCGCACTCTGCTTCAGGCAATGAACGATTGCCTATCCGCTTGAAACCTCTTATTACACCGTCTTACTTTGCTCTCGATGTGTGTCATTTGTTCAACTCGAGAGATACTCATATGTTTATTCCTGGGATACCCCCAGATGAATTTCCCTTATAACATCCTATCATTGTAGAGCTGCCCCCTACCTATTCGTAAGTACGATGGAGCTCCCCGAAGAAAGGACGACAACTTCATCATGATGCTTTGGGATAAAGAATTGAAGGCATCAACGAAAGGGATTAACTTCTTCAAGAAGATCCATTAGAATAACCAGAACCCCCCCC
>NC_057810.1:281179554-281187397 GCF_018294505.1 Triticum aestivum | reverse complement strand
GCTCCGGCCAGCCACCTCCTCGCTGTGGCTCCCCCGTACCGGCGACCGCGCCCTGCTCCTCCCATTTTTCCCGCCGTGGCCTCGCCACTACCACGCCGGCAAACCCCCCCCTCTCTCGTCGTGGCCCTGACTGGTTGCATCCAGTGCGGGCGCCCGCTGCGCCCAGCGCACCTCGCCGCTGCCCCCGTTGCCCCAGCGCCTCCTTTGGCTCGGGCCGGCGCCTGCCCCTACGCCCGCACGCCCGACCCGCAAGGCCTCTGTGCCTCAGACAAACGGGGCCCACCCCCCTGTGAACGAAAATGAAATAAGAAATAATAATAATAATAATAATAAAATGGTTTCAAAAATAATAATAATAATAATAATAATAATAAATAAATATATAAGTAAAACAAATAATAAAAATGAATTTAATTAATTAATTAATTATTAACTAAATTAATTAAGTTAATTAATCCCGTTTAAATTAATCTAATTAGATAATTAAATTAACGAAACAGTAGTTAATTAGGTAACAGCCCCTGACAGGTGGGACCCACCTGACAGGTTGACCAGGTCAATGGTCAACGTTGACTGCTGACATCACTCTGATGTCATGCTGACGTCATTATTTACTATTCTGGATAATGTTGGATTAAATAATTAATTAAATCCCAGAAATTAATAAAATCGTTAGAAAATTATATCTTTTAATCCGTAACTCGGATTAAAATATTTTCAACATGAAAGTTGATCAGAACGACGAGACGAATTCGGATACGCAACCCGTTCGTCCGCCACACCCCCCTAACATATCAAACTCGCAACTTTCCCCCTCCGGCTCCTCTGCCCGAAAACACGAAACACCGGGGATATTTTCCCGGATGTTTCCCCCCTTAACCGGTATCACCTACTACCGCGTTAGGGCACACCGAACACCGCGTATTGCCTTGTTATATTTTGTGATGCTTTGTTTGCTCTGTATTCATTATTTCTTCCCCCTCTTCTATCCGGTAGACTACGAGACTGACACTGCTGCTGACCAGTTCGACTGCGGAGTTGACGACCCCTCTCTCTTGCCAGAGCAGCCAGGCAAGCCCCCCCTTTGATCACCAGATATCGCCTACTCTTCTCTATACTGCTTGCATTAGAGTAGTGTAGCTTGTTACTGCTTCCGTTAATCCTATTCTGATGCATAGCCTGTCATTGCTGCTACAGTCATTGATACCTTACCCGCAATCCTAAATGCTTAGTATAGGATGCTAGTGTTCCATCAGTGACCCTACACTCTTGTCCGTTTGCCATGCTATACTACTGGGCTGTGATCACTTCGGGAGGTGATCACGGGCATATACTATATACTTTACACTGTTACATTACCTGTGATACTGTTCGGAGTTGGGGGCTGAAGGGGCAGGTGGCTCCATCCAGGTAGTGGTGGGCCTGAGTTCCCGACGGCCCCCGACTGTTACTTTGTGGTGGAGCGACAGGGCAGGTTGAGACCACCTAGGAGACAGGTGGGCCTGGCCCTGTTCGGCGTTCGCGGATACTTAACACGCTTAATGAGATCTTGGTATTTGATCTGAGTCGGCTACGAGCCTATACGCACTAACCATCTACGTGGGAGTAGTTATGGGTATCCCGACGTCGTGGTATCAGCCGAAGCACTTCAGACGTCAGCGACGGAGCGGCGCGCGCCGAATTGGACTGGAACGCCACTAGGCTAGGTCTGCTTTCGGCCGCCCACGCAACGTGCAGGTGTGCTCAGGGCGATGGGCCCAGACCCCTGCGCGCTTAGGTTTAGACCGGCGTGCTGGCCTCTCTGTTTTGCCTAAGTGGGGCTGCGACGTGTTGATCTTCCGCGGCCGGGCATGACCCAGGAAAGTGTGTCCGGCCAAATGGGATCAAGCGTGTTGGGTTATGTGGTGCACCCCTGCAGGGAAGTTAATCTATTCGAATAGCCGTGATCTTCGGTAACAGGACGACTTGGAGTTGTACCTTGACCTTATGACAACTAGAACCGGATACTTAATAAAACACACCCTTCCAAGTTCCACAGACAACCCGGTGATCGCTTTTCCGCAGGGCGACGAGGAGAGGATCGCCGGGTAGGCTTATGCTATGCGATGCTACTTGGAGATGCTACTTGGAGGACTTCAATCTACTCTCTTCTACATGCTGCAAGACGGAGGCTGCCAGAAGCGTAGTCTTCGACAGGATTAGCTATCCCCCTCTTATTCTGGCATTCTGCAGTTCAGTCCACCGATATGGCCTCCTTACACATATACCCATGCATATGTAGTGTAGTTCCTTGCTTGCGAGTACTTTGGATGAGTACTCACGGTTGCTTTCTCCCCCCTTTTTTCCCCTTTCCTTTCTTTCTGGTTGTCGCAACCAGATGCTGGAGTCCAGGAGCCAGGAGCCAGCGTCGACGACGACTACTACATTGGAGGTGCCTACTACTACATGCAGGCTGACGACGACGACCAGGAGTAGTTAGGAGGATCCCAGGCAGGAGGCCTGCGCCTCTTTCGATCTGTATCCCAGTTTGTGCTAGCCATCTTATGGCAACTTGTTTAACTTATGTCTGTACTCAGATATTGTTGCTTCCGCTGACTCGTCTATGATCGAGCACTTGTATTCGAGCCCTCGAGGCCCCTGGCTTGTATTATGATGCTTGTATGACTTATTTATGTTTTAGAGTTGTGTTGTGATATCTTCCCGTGAGTCCCTGATCTTGATCGTACACGTTTGCGTGCATGATTAGTGTACGATTGAATCGGGGGCGTCACATTCTGGAAATAGCTCAGTGTTCATGTTTTGTTATGCTTTACCTGTACTTCATGCCCATGCCTTTTGTTCTTATGTTGGGGTGCTGTAGCATGTTGTTTTGATGCTTGTAAGATGCCTAGTTGCTGTTATGGACAGATTGTTGCTATGACTTGTATAGAGTGTATGTGTTGCACCGATGCTCCGTTTTGAGTGTGCTCTATATGAAACTTGCTTGATTTTGCATGTAGTTTCATATTATTATGTTGCATCCTTGTTTTGAGGTGTTTGCTTGATGTTTGTATGCATTTTGCATCAATGCCATGTTTAACTTGTTTTGCTCATATCTTCTAGGCCGTAGCTCCGAATCTAATGAACTTTATATGTAACTTGACTAGAATCTCGTGTAGATCGTCTTGGTGCATCTTAACTTGCTGTTTAACTACTTGAACATAAGGTTTATTCAGTTCTGGACCAATTTCGAAATTTGCATATGAGGACTTACCGGTATTGTTATATGTTGTTCCCGGCCTCATTTAAACTTGCCTTGATGTGTTGTTCTTGTTTGCATCATCTCTTGCCATGAGTAGCCTCATGTAGCCTTTTCATGCATCATGCTTGTTGTGCATCATGCCTTGTTCATGTGTGGTGTGTTCACCTATGTTGTGTGCTTCTTCTTGTTAGTTCCTGTTTCGTTGCGATCGTGAGGATTCGTTTATCTACGGTTGGTTCAGCTTCATCTGTTCGTCTTCTTCATGGACTCGTTCTTCTTCCTTGCGGGATTTCAGGCAAGATGACCGCTACCCTGGATCTCACTACTATCATTGCTATGCTAGTTGCTTCGTTCTATCGCTATGCTGCGCTACCTATCACCTGTTTATCAAGCCATCCCAAATTGCCATGAACCTCTAACCTTTAACACCATTCCTAGCAAACCGTTGCTTGGCTATGTTACCGGTTTGCTCAGCCCCTCTTATAGCGTTGCTAGTTGCAGGTGAAGTTGAAGATTACTCCATGGTGGACAGGGTTATGTTGGTATATCACAATATCTCTTATATTATTAATGCATCTATATATTTTGTAAAGGGTGGAAGGCTCGGCCTTATGCCTGGTGTTTTGTTACACTCTTGCCGCCCTAGTTTCCGTCATACCGGTGTTATGTTCCCGGATTTTGCATTCCTAACGCGGTCGGGTGATTTATGGGACCCCCCTGACAGTTCGCTTTGAATAAAACTTGTCCAGCAAGGCCCAACCTTGGTTTTACCATTTGCCTCACCACCACCTATACCCTTCCCTTGGGTCGGCCAACCCAAGGGTCATCTTTATTTTAGCCCCCCCAGGCCAGTGCTTGTCTAAGTGCTGGTCCGAAACGAGCAACCTGCGGGGCCACCTCGGGGAACTCGACGTCTGGTTTTACTCGTAGCTTGACTTATCCGGTGTTTCCCTGAGAATGAGATATGTGCAGCTCCTATCGGGATTGTCGGCGCATCGGGCGGCTTTGCTGGTCTTGTTTTACCATTGTTGAAATGTCTTGTAAACCGGGATTCAGAGACTGATCGGGTCTTCCTGGGAGAAGGTCTATTCCTTCGTTGATCGCGAGAGCTTGTCATGGGTTGGGACACCCCTACAGGGTATAAACTTTTGAGAGCCGTGCCCGCAGTTATGTGGCAGATGGGAATTTGTTAATGTCCGGTTGTAGATAACTTGACACCAGATCCGAATTAAAACGCATCAACCGTGTGTGTAGCCGTGATGGTCTCTTCTCGGCGGAGTCCGGGAAGTGAACACGGTTTCTGTGTTATGTTTGATGTAAGTAGGTGTTCAGGATCACCTCTTGATCATTGCTAGCTTCACGACCGTTCCTTTGCTTCTCTTCTCGCTCTCATTTGCGTATGTTAGCCACCATACTTGCTTAGTCGCTGCTGCAACCTCACCACTTTACCCCTTCCTTTCCCATTAAGCTTTGCTAGTCTTGATACCCATGGTAATGGGATTGCTGAGCCCTCGTGGCTCATAGATTACTACAACAACAGTTGCAGGTACAGGTTATGCGATGATCATGACGTGAGAGCGATGCTTGCTTGCATTGAGTTCTTCTTCTGCTTCTTCTTCGATCAGGGGATAGGTTCCAGGTCGGCAGCCTGGGCTAGTAGGGTGGATATTGTTTGAGTTTCTGTTTATGATTCATCCGTAGTCGGATGTTGTTCTTGTATGTTGTATTGTTGTATTCGTGTGGCATTGTATGCCTCTTGTATGTATCCCCACCTATTATGTAATGTTGATGTAATGATATCCACCTTGCAAAAGCGTTCCAATATGCGGGTCTATCCTTGGTGGGACCTTCGAGTTTCTTTTGGATAGGGTCGCATATTGGGCGTGACAAGTTGGTATCAGAGCCTCGACCGACCTTAGGAGCCCCCTTGATTGATCGTGTAGTTTGGCCGTTGTTGAGTCTAGAAGAAAACTGTTTTTTGAGTCTAGTTATATCGGAGAGTAGGAATTCTTTTTACTCCTCTGCCCCTTTGTCGCTCTGGTGAGGTTTCTTGACGTAGGTGTTTTGAATTACCCCTCTTCCCCTTCAAATTTTTTCTTTAGGATCACGCAGCTAGTTTTCGTTCGTTGTCCATCCTCTTTTGTCCGGCGCATTCCTCGTCAAGCTGATTCGAACCTCTTTGTCTTTCGCGAGATCAATCCTTAGTTCTTCCTCCGGCGTTGTTGTTTTTCCCCATCCGAAGTTGTCTTTGTTTTTTCCACCCGCCCTCCCTTCTTCCTCTTGGAACCGGAGTCCGTAATCGAGTACCCATCCTACTCGTGCGAAGTCTTTGTTTTCTATCCTCATTGTTTTCAACCGGTGTTTTCTCTTCAAGATATTCGTCGTTTTTCCCCTTCCAAGTTGCCTCTGTTTTACCGCCCTCCCACCCTCTTCTTCCCGGAGTCCGAGTCTCTATTCGAGCATCAATTTCATTTGTGTGGAGCCTCTTCAGTCTTCCCTCAATTGTTTCAACCGGTGAATTCTTGCCTCGTTCGTCATTCTTCTTCTCTTTTTTTTTCTTTTCTGGTGCACTCAATTCAAGTTTTTCGGTGTTGATCATATTCTTTTCCTCCGATCAAGTGTTTTCCCTGCTCGTTCACCTCTCGCCAGTTTATCATTCCGGAGTTCGGAAGAAATCTCAGGAGATTTGTCTGTGTTTGAATTAATTCGAGGTTACCACCTCATTCAAATATTTCAATCATTCCGGTGCATCATCTATCTGCTCAACAATCCTTTTCAACGGTGTTATCTTTTCAGTGGGCCCTAACCCACAGGTCTTTTCCCAGGATCTTACCTGACTCTTCTAATTCCCCGGAGTTATTCTCAAATTCTTTTCAAGTGTGACGTAAGAATGAATTTCATCAGTCACATGTTTTTCCAAGATCTCTTTCAAATCATTTCATTGTTGGCTCAACCTCTTCGCTTTTCGTTCTCCTGGAGCATCTCAGTAAATTTGGTGGTTTTTCTCGTCATCATTTGAAGACTGAAGAAGAGTTTTTTTTCTCTAAATCTTGTCCATTCTCCCGGAGATTCATGGTGCTAGCTCGATGTTATCCTATCAAATTGTTTCAAGTCATGCAATTATTTTCATCCATCCGGAGCTTTTCAGAAGTTGCTTTCTCTCTCGATCATCCGGAGGCCATCTTTTCGGAAGATTTCTTCATTCTAAGTTTTCAGATTCGTTCTCCAATTATTCTATAGCCGTGCCCCTTCGTCATCTCAGTATTTTCCGGTGGTTCGTTCAAGATTCTTTTTCCTTGTTTATCATATTAATTCTTTCGTTCTTTCCAATCCTACCGGTGGTCAATGAAGACTTTCTCAAGTTTTGTGCTATATTTCCCCTTAATCCTTTTCAAGAAGAATAAGTAGTATGAAAAATCCATTGCTTGCCATCAATTTAATTGGGTGAAGGATAAGCATACAATAAATCTTATTCTTATTTCTTCCAAGTGAGTAATCCCTTCCTTCAGAGTTTGTTCTTGAGGAATAAATTCTAGTTCCAAGTGTTTTCATCTTTTCTTTTCCGGAGTTCAATTTTCCTCGGCCATTTCGTCGGATCCTCCATCTAAATCACCGCAAGGCTCATCTTATTCTTTCATCCTTCATTTCTATCTCATCATCCTTTTGTCACCGGAGTTCTTCATGGTGGTTCTTCATGAGATAATTCTTTCCGCAAGAGTTCGTCAAGTGTCATTCCATCCTCTCTAGTTCGTGTTCTATTCTTTCCATGTTCAGTCGGAGTGCTGCCTAAATCCTTTCAGTCTTATTCGTTTCTTTTCTCGTTCTTACCGGAGTGATTCCATAGTCTATCTCGATTCTTTGCTTTTTCTCTTCAGTTCTTGTTTCACCTCACCCCTTTTCTCTTCCGTCTCGGTCCTAAGATCTCGGGACGAGATCTCTTGTTAGTGGAGGAGTGTTGTAACGCCCCGGATTCGTTGCGCCAGGTGTCTGCCAGTTATTCTCCGTCGTTGCCATCTCATGTGCTTGCGTGTTGCATTTTATCATGTCATCATGTGCATTTCATTTGGCATACGTGTTCGTCTCATGCATCCGAGCACTTTCCCCGTTGTCCGTTTTGCAATCCGGCGCTCCTATGTTCCCCGACGTTCCCCTTTTGTCTCTCCTTGTGAGCGGGTCTTAAACATTCTCAGAATGGCCCGAGGTTTGCCAAGTGGCCTTGGTATAGCACCGGTAGACCGCCTGTCAAGTTTCGTGCCATTTGGAGGTCGTTTGGTACTCCAACGGTTAACCGGGTAACCGCAGAAGCCCTCTTTGAGTTGCAGCCCAACACCCCTTCCAAAGTGGCCCAAAACCCATCTAACTCCCCACCATGCTCTCGGTCGTTCGATCACGATCGCGTGGCCGAAAACCGCACCTCATTTGGACTCTCCTAGCTCCCTCTACCTATAAATATGTGCTCCCCCCCGGATTTTCGCGCAGATGAAACCCTAGCCCCGCTCCTCCCTGCCGCCGGACATGTCCGCCTCCGCGTCGGACGTGTCCACCGCCGCCGCTACGTCGCTCCGGCAAATGAGAGGCCGCCACATCACCGCGCCGCCTCCC
>NC_057810.1:281172427-281178872 GCF_018294505.1 Triticum aestivum | reverse complement strand
CGCCCTTCGCCGCGGGCCGCCGCCGCTCCCCTCTGTTCCGTCCCGGCGCGGCCGGCACCGCCTCGGAACTCGCCGGCCCCTGGATAGCGCTGCCCCGCGCCTCGCCGGTGCCTCGGGCGCCGCGCCTCCCGTCGTCCCCGCGCCGCCCCGCGCCGGATCCGGCGAGATCCAGCCGGAGGAGGTCGCCCCGGGCCCTTCCTCTCCATCTCCGGCGAAGCTCCGGTCAGCTCCGGCCATGCATCGAAATCCGTGCAGCCCCGAAGGTTGACCCCGAAACGCCTAAGTCCCGGAATTATTGACATTATCATGCGATGTTCATCATGCTACATCTCTGCATCCGTAGCTCCGTTTCATGCGTGTAATATGTCAAAGTGTTCGTCTCGACGAGTAATTCATTTGATTCCATTGCATCATTTTCATTTGAGCTCATCTTGATGCCCGAAATGCTATTGGAAGAGTGCATGTTGATGTTAATCTGCTGAAACTGTTATAACTTGCTCATTTGTCATTTTTGCTATGATTGATGTGTGCATCCTATGAGGTTGATGTCTACATGTATGTTGATCAATGCCATGCCATCTTTCCAGTGGTGCCAACGATGTATTTTTGTGAGTTGTGTGCTGAGTGCATCGAGCTTGTTAAGTAGGGTAGTTGCTGTTGCTGTTTTCCTGACAGATTCTGTTATATTTTGTTGCTATGTTAACATGTTTCTACTAATCATTCTATGCATAATCTGGAGATGTCCTATAAACATGTTTTGATCTACATGTCATGCTCTATCCATTCATGCCCTTGGTTGCAATTATAGCCCGCTGGAACATGTTCATAGCTTGCTCCAAAGTTGCTTCATGATGTTGCTGTCAACCTGTTAACATTAAGTTCAATGTTTCCATGATGCTTTTCTAGTGATCCATGCACCCTATGAACTTGCTCTTGCCATGCTTAGCTTCATAAACATGCCTTCTTACTATTGGTTGCCTTGCCATGCCATGTATTGCTCTCTGGTGAGCGGTTCAAGCTCACCAACATGCCTACTTATTGTTGTTCCTGCCATGTATGAATCTGTAATATAACTTGCCATGTTTACATGGGTGCCATCATATTTTCTATGCCTTTTTGGCTCATGATCAGTAAGGGACTTTTGATCTATGCAATTAGTAGATTCATGCCATGCCTTTGTTTGCCATGATATGCTCCTGTAACATGTTGTTTGCTTGCTCTAAACAGTGCAACCTGATGTTATTTCCTGATAAGTCTGAAACTGTTATTATTTGCAATCTTTCCATGTCTTTTTGAGCATGTTCTAGTTGTTTCTGGAGATAGCTCAGTGTTCATGTTTTGTTATGCTTTACCTGTACTTCATGCCCATGCCTTTTGTTCTTATGTTGGGGTGCTATAGCATGTTGTTTTGATGCTTGTAAGATGCCTAGTTGCTGTTATGGACAGATTGTTGCTATGACTTGTATAGAGTGTATGTGTTGCACCGATGCTCCATTTTGAGTGTGCTCTATATGAAACTTGCTTGATTTTGCATGTAGTTTCATATTATCATGTTGCATCCTTGTTTTGAGGTGTTTGCTTGATGTTTGTATGCATTTTGCATCAATGCCATGTTTAACTTGTTTTGCTCATATCTTCTAGGCCGTAGCTCCGAATCTAATGAACTTTATATGTAACTTGACTAGAATCTCGTGTAGATCGTCTTGGTGCATCTTAACTTGCTGTTTAACTACTTGAACATAAGGTTTATTCAGTTCTGGACCAATTTCGAAATTTGTATATGAGGACTTACCGGTATTGTTATATGTTGTTCCCGGCCTAATTTAAACTTGCCTTGATGTGTTGTTCTTGTTTGCATCATCTCTTGCCATGAGTAGCCTCATGTAGCCTTTTCATGCATCATGCTTGTTGTGCATCATGCCTTGTTCATGTGTGGTGTGTTCACCTATGTTGTGTGCTTCTTCTTGTTAGTTCCTGTTTCGTTGCGATCGTGAGGATTCGTTCGTCTACGGTTGGTTCGGCTTCATCCGTTCGTCTTCTTCATGGACTCGTTCTTCTTCCTTGCGGGATTTCAGGCAAGATGACCGCTACCCTGGATCTCACTACTATCATTGCTATGCTAGTTGCTTCGTTCTATCGCTATGCTGCGCTACCTATCACCTGTTTATCAAGCCATCCCAAATTGCCATGAACCTCTAACCTTTGACACCATTCCTAGCAAACCGTTGCTTGGCTATGTTACCGCTTTGCTCAGCCCCTCTTATAGCGTTGCTAGTTGCAGGTGAAGTTGAAGATTTCTCCATGGTGGACAGGGTTATGTTGGGATATCACAATATCTCTTATATTATTAATGCATCTATATATTTGGTAAAGGGTGGAAGGCTCGGCCTTATGCCTGGTGTTTTGTTCCACTCTTGCCGCCCTAGTTTCCGTCATACCGGTGTTATGTTCCCGGATTTTGCGTTCCTAACGCGGTCGGGTGATTTATGGGACCCCCCTGACAGTTCGCTTTGAGTAAAACTTGTCCAGCAAGGCCCAACCTTGGTTTTATCATTTGCCTCACCACCACCAATACCCTTCCCTTGGGTCGGCCAACCCAAGGGTCATCTTTATTTTAGCCCCCCCCCCGGGCCAGTGCTTGTCTAAGTGCTGGTCCGAAACGACCAACCTGCGGGGCCACCTCAGGGAAACTCGACGTCTGGTTTTACTCGTAGCTTGACTTATCCGGTGTTGCCCTGAGAACGAGATATGTGCAGCTCCTATCGGGATTGTCGGCGCATCGGGCGGCTTTGCTGGTCTTGTTTTACCATTGTTGAAATGTCTTGTAAACCGGGATTCCGAGACTGATCGGGTTTTCCTGGGAGAAGGTCTATTCCTTTGTTGATCGCGAGAGCTTGTCATGGGCTAAGTTGGGACACCCCTGCAGGGTATAAACTTTCGAGAGCCGTGCCCGCGGTTATGTGGCAAATGGGAATTTGTTAATGTCCGGTTGTAGATAACTTGACACCAGATCCGAATTAAAACGCATCAACCGCGTGTGTAGCCGTGATGGTCTCTTCTCGGCGGAGTCCGGGAAGTGAACACGGTTTCTGTGTTATGTTTGACGTAAGTAGGTGTTCAGGATCACCTCTTGATCACTGCTAGCTTAACGACCGTTCCTTTGCTTCTCTTCTCGCTCTCATTTGCGTATGTTAGCCACCATACTTGCTTAGTCGCTGCTGCAACCTCACCACTTTACCCCTTCCTTTCCCATTAAGCTTTGCTAGTCTTGATACCCATGGTAATGGGATTGCTGAGTCCTCGTGGCTCACAGATTACTACAACAACAGTTGCAGGTACAGGTTATGCGATGATCATGACGTGAGAGCGATGCTTGCTTGCATTGAGTTCTTCTTCTGCTTCTTCTTCAATCAGGGGATAGGTTCCAGGTCGGCAGCCTGGGCTAGCAGGGTGGATATTGTTTGAGTTTCTGTTTATGATTCATCCGTAGTCGGATGTTGTTCTTGTATGTTTTATTGTTGTATTCGTGTGGCATTGTATGCCTCTTGTATGTATCCCCACCTATTATGTAATGTTGATGTAATGATATCCACCTTGCAAAAGCGTTCCAATATGCGGGTCTATCCTTGGCGGGACCTTCGAGTTCCTTTTGGATAGGGTCGCATATTGGGCGTGACAAGTTGGTATCAGAGCCTCAACCGACCTTAGGAGCCCCCTTGATTGATCGTGTAGTTTGGCCGTTGTTGAGTCTAGAAGAAAACTGTTTTCTGAGTCTAGTTATATCGGAGAGTAGGAATTCTTTTTACTCCTCTGCCCCTTCGTCGCTCTGGTGAGGTTTCTTGACGTAGGTGTTTTGAACTACCCCTCTTCCCCTTCAAATTTTTTCTTTAGGATCACGCGGCTAGTTTTCGTTCGTTGTCCATCCTCTTTTGTCCGGTGCATTCCTCGTCAAGCTGATTCGAACCTCTTTGTCTTTCACGAGATCAATCCTTAGTTCTTCCTCCGGCGTCGTTGTTTTTCCCCATCCGAAGTTGTCTTTGTTTTTTCCACCCGCCCTCCCTTCTTCCTCTTGGAACCAGAGTCCGTAATTGAGTACCCATCCTACTCGTGCGAAGTCTTTGTTTTCTATCCTCATTGTTTCCAACCGGTGTTTTCTCTTCAAGATATTCGTCGTTTTTCCCCTTCCAAGTTGCCTCTGTTTTCCCGCCCTCCCACCCTATTCTTCCCGGAGTCCGAGTCTCTATTCGAGCATCAATTTCATTTGTGTGGAGCCTCTTCAGTCTTCCCTCAATTGTTTCAACCGGTGAATTCTCGCCTCGTTCGTCATTCTTCTTCTCTTTTTTTTCTTTTCTGGTGCACTCAATTCAAGTTTTTCGGTGTTGATCATATTCTTTTCCTCCGATCAAGTGTTTTCCCTGCTCATTCACCTCTCGCCAGTTTATCATTCCGGAGTTCGGAAGAAATCTCAGGAGATTCGTCTGTGTTTGAATTAATTCGAGGTTACCACCTCATTCAAATATTTCACTCATTCCGGTGCATCATCTATCTGTTCAACAATCCTTTTCAACGGTGTTATCTTTTCAGTGGGCCCTAACCCACAGGTCTTTTCCCAGGATCTTACCTGACTCTTCTAATTCCCCGGAGTTATTCTCAAATTCTTTTCAATGTGACATAAGAATGAATTTCATCAGTCACATGTTTTTCCAAGATCTCTTTCAAATCATTTCATTGTTGGCTCAACCTCTTCGCTTTTCGTTCTCCCGGAGCATCTCAGTAAATTTGGTGGTTTTTCTCGTCATCATTTGAACACCGAAGAAGAGTTTTTTTCTCTAAATCTTGTCCGTTCTCCCGGAGATTCACGGTGCTAGCTCGATGTTATCCTATCAAATTGTTTCAAGTCATGCAATTATTTTCATCCATCCGGAGCTTTTCAGAAGTTGCTTTCTCTCTCGATCATCCGGAGGCCATCTTTTCGGAAGATTTCTTCATTCTAAGTTTTCAGATTCATTCTCCAATTATTCTATAGCCGTGCCCCTTCGTCATCTCAGTATTTTCCGGTGGTTCGTTCAAGATTCTTTTTCCTTGTTTATCATATTAATTCTTTCGTTCTTTCTAATCCTACCGGTGGTCAATGAAGACTTTCTCAAGTTTTGTGCTATATTTCCCCTTAATCCTTTTCAAGAAGAATAAGTAGTATGAAAAATCCATTGCTTGCCATCAATTTAATTGGGTGAAGGATAAGCATACAATAAATCTTATTCTTATTTCTTCCAAGTGAGTAATCCCTTCCTTCAGAGTTTGTTCTTGAGGAATAAATTCTAGTTCCAAGTGTTTTCATCTTTTCTTTTCCGGAGTTCAATTTTCCTCGGCCATTTCGTCGGATCCTCCATCTAAATCACCGCAAGGCTCATCTTATTCTTTCATCCTTCATTTCTATCTCATCATCCTTTTGTCACCGGAGTTCTTCATGGTGGTTCTTCATGAGATAATTCTTTCCGCAAGAGTTCGTCAAGTGTCATTCCATCCTCTCTAGTTCGTGTTCTATTCTTTCCATGTTCAGTCGGAGTGCTGCCTAAATCCTTTCAGTCTTATTCGTTTCTTTCCTCGTTCTTACCGGAGTGATTCCATAGTCTATCTCGATTCTTTGCTTTTTCTCTTTAGTTCTTGTTTCACCTCACCCCTTTTCTCTTCCGTCTCGGTCCTAAGATCTCGGGACGAGATCTCTTGTTAGTGGAGGAGTGTTGTAACGCCCCGGATTCGTTGCGCCAGGTGTCTGCCAGTTATTCTCCGTCGTTGCCATGTCATGTGCTTGCGTGTTGCATTTTATCATGTCATCATGTGCATTTCATTTTGCATACGTGTTCGTCTCATGCATCCGAGCATTTTCCCCGTTGTCCGTTTTGCAATCCGGCGCTCCTATGTTCCCCGACGTTCCCCTTTTGTCTCTCCTTGTCAGCGGGTATTAAACGTTCTCAGAATGGCCCGAGGTTTGCCAAGGGGCATTGGTATAGCACCGGTAGACCGCCTGTCAAGTTTCGTGCCATTTGGAGGTCGTTTGGTACTCCAACGGTTAACCGGGTAACCGTAGAAGCCCTCTTTGAGTTGCAGCCCAACACCCCTTCCAAAGTGGCCCAAAACCCATCTAACTCACCACCATGCTCTCGTTCGTTCGATCACGATCGCGTGGCCGAAAACCGCACCTCATTTGGACTCTCCTAGCTCCCTCTACCTATAAATATGTGCTCCCCCCCGGATTTTCGCGCAGATGAAACCCTAGCCCCGCTCCTCCCCGCTGCCGGACATGTCCGCCTCCGCGTCTGACGTGTCCACCGCCGCCGCCACGTCGCTCCGGCCAATGAGAGGCCGCCACGTCACCGCGCCGCCTCCCACAGCCAATTGGGGCGCGCCACGCGTCCCCGCCAGATCCCCGCCGCGCCGCGGCCCG
>NC_057810.1:281124963-281171862 GCF_018294505.1 Triticum aestivum | reverse complement strand
TCCCGTCGTCCCCGCGCCGCCCCGCGCCGGATCCGGCGAGATCCGGCCAGAGGAGGTCGCCCCGTGCCCTTCCTCTCCATCTCCAGCGAAGCTCCGGTCAGCTCCGTACATGCATCAAAATCCGTGCAGCCCCGAAGGTTGACCCCGAAACGCCTAAGTCCCGGAATTATTGACATTATCATGCCATGTTCATCATGCTACATCTCTGCATCCGTAGCTCCATTTCATGCGTGTAATATGTCAAATTGTTCGTCTCGACGAGTAATTCATTTCATTCCATTGCATCATTTTCATTTGAGCTCATCTTGATGCCCAAAATGCTGTTGGAAGAGTGCATGTTGATGTTAATCTGCTGAAACTGTTATAACTTGCTCATTTGTCATTTTTGCTATGATTGATGTGTGCATCCTATGAGGTTGATGTCTACATGTATGTTGATCTATGCCATGCCATCTTTCCAGTGGTGCCAACGATGTATTTTTGTGAGTTGTGTGCTGAGTGCATCGAGCTTGTTAAGTAGGGTAGTTGTTGTTGCTGTTTTCCTGACAGATTCTGTTATATTTTGTTGCTATGTTAACATGTTTCTACTAATCATTCTATGCATAATCTGGAGATGTCCTATAAACATGTTTTGATCTACATGTCATGCTCTATCCATTCATGCCCTTGGTTGCAATTATAGCCTGCTGGAACATGTTCATAGCTTGCACCAAAGTTGCTTCATGATGTTGCTGTCAACCTGTTAACATTAAGTTCAATGTTTCCATGATGCTTTTCTAGTGATCCATGCACCCTATGAACTTGCTCTTGCCATGCTTAGCTTCATAAACATGCCTTCTTACTGTTGGTTGCCTTGCCATGCCATGTATTGCTCTGTGGTGAGTGGTTCAAGCTCACCAACATGCCTACTTATTGTTGTTCCTGCCATGTATGAATCTGTAATATAACTTGCCATGTTTACATGGGTGCCATCATATTTTCTATGCCTTTTTGGCTCATGATTAGTAAGGGACTTTTGATCTATGCAATTAGTAGATTCATGCCATGCCTTTGTTTGCCATGATATGTTCCTGTAACATGTTGTTTGCTTGCTCTAAACAGTGCAACCTGATGCTATTTCCTGATAAGTCTGAAACTGTTATTATTTGCAATCTTTCCATGTCTTTTTGAGCATATTATAGTTGTTTCTGGAGATAGCTCAGTGTTCATGTTTTGTTATGCTTTACCTGTACTTCATGCCCATGCCTTTTATTCTTATGTTGGGGTGCTATAGCATGTTGTTTTGATGCTTGTAAGATGCCTAGTTGCTGTTATGGACAGATTGTTGCTATGACTTGTATAGAGTGTATGTGTTGCACCGATGCTCCGTTTTGAGTGTGCTCTATATGAAACTTGCTTGATTTTGCATGTAGTTTCATATTATCATGTTGCATCCTTGTTTTGAGGTGTTTGCTTGATGTTTGTATGCATTTTGCATCAATGCCATGTTTAACTTGTTTTGCTCATATCTTCTAGGCCGTAGCTCCGAATCTAATGAACTTTATATGTAACTTGACTAGAATCTCGTGTAGATCGTCTTGGTGCATCTTAACTTGCTGTTTAACTACTTGAACATAAGGTTTATTCAGTTCTGGACCAATTTCGAAATTTGCATATGAGGACTTACCGGTATTGTTATATGTTGTTCGCAGCCTCATTTAAACTTGCCTTGATGTGTTGTTCTTGTTTGCATCATCTCTTGGCATGAGTAGCCTCATGTAGCCTTTTCATGCATCATGCTTGTTGTGCATCATGCCTTGTTCATGTGTGGTGTGTTCACCTATGTTGTGTGCTTCTTCTTGTTAGTTCCTGTTTCGTTGCGATCGTGAGGATTCGTTCGTCTACGGTTGGTTCGGCTTCATCCGTTCGTCTTCTTCATGGACTCATTCTTCTTCCTTGCGGGATTTCAGGCAAGATGACCACTACCCTGGATCTCACTACTATCATTGCTATGCTAGTTGCTTCGTTCTATCGCTATGCTGCGCTACCTATCACCTGTTTATCAAGCCATCCCAAATTGCCATGAACCTCTAACCTTTGACACCATTCCTAGCAAACCGTTGCTTGGCTATGTTACCGCTTTGCTCAGCCCCTCTTATAGCGTTGCTAGTTGCAGGTGAAGTTGAAGATTTCTCCATGGTGGACAGGGTTATGTTGGGATATCACAATATCTCTTATATTATTAATGCATCTATATATTTGGTAAAGGGTGGAAGGCTCGGCCTTATGCCTGGTGTTTTGTTCCACTCTTGCCGCCCTAGTTTCCGTCATACCGGTGTTATGTTCCCGGATTTTGCGTTCCTAACGCGGTCGGGTGATTTATGGGACCCCCCTGACAGTTCGCTTTGAGTAAAACTTGTCCAGCAAGGCCCAACCTTGGTTTTACCATTTGCCTCACCACCACCTATACCCTTCCCTTGGGTCGGCCAACCCAAGGGTCATCTTTATTTTAGCCCCCCCGGGCCAGTGCTTGTCTAAGTGCTGGTCCGAAACGAGCAACCTGCAGGGCCACCTCGGGGAAAGTCGACGTCTGGTTTTACTCGTAGCTTGACTTATCCGGTGTTGCCCTGAGAACGAGATATGTGCAGCTCCTATCGGGATTGTCGGTGCATCGGGCGGCTTTGCTGGTCTTGTTTTACCATTGTTGAAATGTCTTGTAAACCGGGATTCCGAGACTGATCGGGTCTTCCTGGGAGAAGGTCTATTCCTTTGTTGATCGCGAGAGCTTGTCATGGGCTAAGTTGGGACACCCCTGCAGGGTATAAACTTTCGAGAGCCGTGCCCGCGGTTATGTGGCAAATGGGAATTTGTTAATGTCCGGTTGTAGATAACTTGACACCAGATCCGAATTAAAACGCATCAACCGCGTGTGTAGCCATGATGGTCTCTTCTCGGCGGAGTCCGGGAAGTGAACACGATTTCTGTGTTATGTTTGACGTAAGTAGGTGTTCAGGATCACCTCTTGATCATTGCTAGCTTCACGACCGTTCCTTTGCTTCTCTTCTCGCTCTCATTTGCGTATGTTAGCCACCATACTTGCTTAGTCGCTGCTACAACCTCACCACTTTACCCCTTCCTTTCCCATTAAGCTTTGCTAGTCTTGATACCCATGGTAATGGGATTGCTGAGTCCTCGTGGCTCACAGATTACTACAACAACAGTTGCAGGTACAGGTTATGCGATGATCATGACGCGAGAGCGATGCTTGCTTGCATTGAGTTCTTCTGCTTCTTCTTCGATCAGGGGATAGGTTCCAGGTCGGCAGCCTGGGCTAGCAGGGTGGATATTGTTTGAGTTTCTGTTTATGATTCATCCGTAGTCGGATGTTGTTCTTGTATGTTGTATTGTTGTATTCGTGTGGCATTGTATGCCTCTTGTATGTATCCCCACCTATTATGTAATGTTGATGTAATGATATCCACCTTGCAAAAGTGTTCCAATATGCGGGTCTATCCTTGGTGGGACCTTCGAGTTCCTTTTGGATAGGGTCGCATATTGGGCGTGACAAAGGACCAGCGCCGGACAAAGGGAAACAGCCCGAAGAGCACGGTAGTCAACGCCGGATTCAAAAGCTCATGGCAGAATCATAAAAAATTGCCCCTTAAGGATAACAGGGACGAGCTATCTAACTTAAATAAAATCTTGGACAAGATATACCAAATCCACAGTACTCCCAGGAAGCCTGCAAACCATACCCACAAAGATTGTTGGGTCTTCAAGCAGTCCGGCAAACTCAACGCCGAACACAAGGGGCTCGACACACCAAGCGAGGACGATGACGAACCCCACAAGCAGAGCATCGGAAAACAAAAGAATTTCCCACAAGAAGTCAAAATAGTAAACTCACTTTACGTGACAAAAGGGAAAAACAGAATGGCGCCCATAGAGATACGCGCCATATGGCCTATCCCAGAGGAGTCCCGCCATTGGTTGTTAAAACCAATCACCTTCGACCATCAGGATTACTCTAGATGTATCCGGAATGCAGGATGGACTGCCTTGATATTAGATCTGATAATCGACGGACTCCAATTTACACAAGTCCTAATGGACGGCGACAGTGATCTAAACCTGCTATATCAGGACACAATCCGCAAAACGGGGATAGACCCAACCAAAATTCGCCATAGCAACACTTCCTTTCAAGGGGTAATGCTAGGCCCATATGCCCATTGTATGGGCTCTCTACTGCTAGAAGTTGTGTTCGGCTCACCCGACAACTCCCGCCACGAAAAGTTAACCTTTCACCTCGCCCCATTCACAAGTAGCTACCAAGAAATACTGGGACGCGAAGCTTTTGCCCGCTTTAACGCAATACCGCATTATGCATCCCTTACACTTAAAACGCCCGGTCCGTGAGGCATCATCTCCTTAAAGGGAAATACCGAGTGTTCCTCGAGCGCGGAAGATTATGTGACTGCCTTGACAGCCACACACTAAACCGGCTTCACCAATCAAAGCACCTAAACAGGTCGTTCAGACCCCGGATAGGGCTAGACAAGTTCGGCGTAAACATACAAGGGCTTACTAGCCGCGTACCCCTGTACAAGGGGCTCCGCGCATGTACAACAAGAGACAATAAAGGTCAGTTTTATTCATTTTTTGAATCGTACTTTGTTTATTTAACATAACATACATTTTCGCATGATCTTTTTCAACTAAGTTCCTCTCTTTTACAGATGAACACCATGCTACACCCGTCCAGGATACGGCACAACGGAGACACAGGCGCAGACGTGCAGTAGGGACCTGTGACAAGGATTCTTTTCAGATTAAGACCCTGCGTAAACCTATTTTATTGTCTCTTGTTGATGCACATCCCCTGGTTTCTTGCTATAACTAAGGAGGAGTCTCGAGTTAGGCCTTATATGCATCAGCTCTGAATCATGTCTTTGGTTAGATGTTGGGTTTGCCCGGCTCCTGTGTTTTGTTGCCTTACGTTCTGCTCGATCGGCTAAGGCGGCACCAGGAGAACTAATGCGATTGTGCCCCGGTTCGGCCAGGCGAGCACCTCAGTAGAGAAAGCCGAAAACTGACTGTCATGATATAGCGTGAGACTGGTCAACCACTCGATGACCCGCCGGAATCTTTAGGATTCCTCCGCCTTGACGAAGGGCCGTTTCCCGGTCAGGCACATACGCGCCCCGAATTCGGGTGAGCGCGGTGCCCCTAGGGGTTATATAGTAGCCCCACTGTCAAACTCCTATGACTAAGCGAAAGTGATAAAGCATTATAGTCCGGTTGCCTAGTTTGCCGTGCTACCACCTCCTTTATAGGACCAAGACGTTGGATCAAGTGTGAAAATGCGCCTTTTGCAAACACCCCCGCATTATATGTGTGGGGGCTGAAGCCGAAGACTGCCATCTTTCAGGTTATATATACATATACATTAGCGGCCGCACAGGAGGTATTTTAATTCTTGAAAGGCACAAGTATAAAAAGCTTTTATATTCCATCGATACATTGTTTCACAATAATACATGTTATTCGAACATAATATCCTTCGAGCATTGCGTCTCTATTAAACGAGCGCCCTGCAGAACTTCCTGAAAATAGTGCTCGACAGGTACTCGGCTTCCGTCCGAATCTTGGGATGCAACATCGGTGGCCTTCATCTCCGCCCAGTATGTCTTGACACGGGCAAGAGCCATCCATGCACCCTCTATGCATGCCAACCTCCTCATTGCATTGATATGCGGCACCGCACCAAGGAACTGCTGCACCAAGCCAAAATAACTCTTCAGCTCGGGCCTTTTCAGCCACAAAAGACTCACGACATCCTTCATGGCAAGTCCGGATAACCTTTTCAGCTCCGCCCATTCGGCCAAGCGATCGGTTAATGGAAGTGGGCGCTCTGGATTATGGAACTGCGTCCAAAAACCTTTTCCATTTCGTGATCCTTTTGATCTCGGAAGTGTTCGGCCGCGTCCGCGGCACTTGCCGCCAAGTCCAGATAGGCATCCTCCGCACTCCACAGCCGGTCCAACTGAGCATATTTAGGATCCACGAATTTCCTCCGCAGCAGAAAGGGCTTTCCAGCCGCGATATCTCCGGCCTGACGCAGCTCCTCCTTCATAGCTCTCATCGCAGAGCGAGCATCCTTGGCCTTGGTAGTGGCCTTCTTCAGGTCCTCTTGTACCGCTCGATCTTCTTTTTCAAGAAGCTTGCGGCGGTCGGCAGCATTCTTCAACTTCACAGCCATCTCGGCCATTTCCTTCTTGCTTCGGCAGTGAGCAGCCTGTTCGGCTTTTAGCTCTTCGGCCACCTTTAAGGCAGCCACATCACTCTTTCTGGCCTGCTCCTTGGCTCTGCCCGAAGGTTCTCCATGGCAGCGGCACCATCTGCATCAAGCATACATGTTGTAAGGCATGGTCATCAAGCTCCCTTACCAGGTGTCCGCGGAGAAATTGCATACCTTGTGACTCGTCAAGTCGCTTATTGACAAGCGCGATGTCGGCATCCGCCACGTCAAGTTGCCGCTTTAGTTCGGCAAATTCATCAGTCCGGCTAGCCACCGGACCCTTTGCCACCTACATAGGAAGGGCGACATATTATACCTGGGATTATGATCCTCGGCGTGCTATCATTTTTTGACAACAAACCGAGCCTCAGGGGCTACTATCTACACAGGGTGCATTTTATATGCGGAACTGTCAGAAGGTACATAATTTTGCGTACCTCAAAACCTGTCAGTAAACTTCTGACGGCTTCGTGCAATCCGCTCTCAGCGGATGAAATCCTTTCAATCACCGTACCCATTAACGCACGGTGATCTTCTGAGATAGACGCTCGCTTGAGCAGATCCTTCAGCTCCTTCGACCGTACACCAGGTGGTGCCGGACTCGTCCGATGGACTTTTTCGAAGGCCGGACGCGGAGGGCTTTTAGCGGACATACGACTGCCTTCCGGCCCCGCTGGACTCAGAGGAACCCTCCGCGACGACACCTTAGGGTCGCCTGCCTCGCAAGACGGTACGGCAGGGGGAGGCGTTTCGCTCTCCATCATCTCCGGACGAAGATACCCCGAAGATGAGCTCTGCTGAGAAGGGCTGAGATCCAAACTACAAGGTAAAATTTCGGTTATCTTCATCAGAAATAGGGCAGGGATATCCTTTATTTTAAAAAGAACTCCTCTTTTTACTTACGGCTCGGTGGAGGGCTGATCCCCTTGGGGGCACAATGCGGCTGAGGCATCTCTCGGCGCAGGACCCTCTGACAAAGATTTCTTCCCTCGCTTTGAGACCATGGTCTCCGGGTCTTCAGAGGCGGTCCTCTTCTTCCCTTTGATGGAGGGATTCTCGATCCCTCCTTTCCTGACAGCCTCCTTCACGGAGGCGGTAGCTTCCTTGTTCCCCCCTTCACCTTCTTCCGAAGGCGCAACCTCCAGCATCCTGGTTAACACGGGATCCGGCGTGGTCTCAGGGAGGGGGGCCGTACACCTGATTAACTTTGCTTTCGCTATCCACTCCTGTTCAAGGGGCAGCTCTTTTAAAGGGCAAGTTCGTGATAAATATGGGATAGCGTGTCCGGGTACAGGGCTACTTACTTGAGTATCCGGGCGATTGCAGATCAAACCTGCGTCCTCGGTCAAGTCCGGACACATCGCTTGTGATCCGAAGAAAAGCTTGTACATCTCCACGGGCGTCGCGCCCATAAAATGTTGGAGAACTCGTGGTCCCTCCGGGTTAAATTCCCACAGGCAGAGGGGGCGACATTTGCAGGGCAGGGTACGACGAATCAGCATGACCTGCGCTACTACGACTAGAGTGATCTCTCTCTCTCTAGGAGGTCTTGAATGCGGCCCTGCAACAAGGGCACGTCCTTGGACGGCCCCCAGTCAAGTCCTTTATTGACCCATGACGCCAGCCGCGGTGGAGGACCCGAGCGAAAGGCAGGTGGCTCCACCCAATTGGTGCCCCTGGGAGCTGTGATATAAAACCACTCTTGTTGCCATAGGCTGAGCTCCTCTTGAAAAGAGCCCTCGGGCCATGGAGCATCAGCATTCTTGCTTATAACAGCCCCTCCGCACTCTGCCTGCTGCCCCTTGATCATCTTCGGCTCCACTTTGAAGGTCTTGAGCCACAATCCGAAGTGAGGGGTAATGCGGAGGAAGGCTTCGCATAAGACAATGAACGATGAGATGTGGAGGATGGACTCTGGATCCAAGTCATGAAATTCCAACCCATAGTAAAACATGAGCCCCCTCACGAAGGGGTCCGTCGGGAAGCCTAGCCCCCGAAGAAAGTGAGACGCGAACACTACGCCTTCACCAGGCTTGGGAGTGGGAATAACCTGCCTTTGGGCAGGCAGCCTATGCGAAATTTTGCCAGTTAGATACCTGGCATCTCTTAGCTTTAGCACGTCTTCTTCCGTAACGGAGGAAGGCATCCACCGGCCTTGCAGGACGGAGCCGGACATCATCGAAGGTCCGAAGCACCTGAATCTAGAGCTTTGGGTGTTGGAACTCGAGGCGAGGGGCGGATTCGATTGAGATTGAAAGAAAGGAGTGGAGCCTTGGTCTCTTTATAAAGAGGTTGAATACCAAGAGCCTTCCCCGTGACCGTTTGGGACTCGCCTTCGATAGAGGAGATGTGCCAACGGGCACGACTGGGTTACCCGCGCCTGTATTAATGAGAATCCCGGAATAAGGGGACACAATCTCTGCTTTGACAAGACGTACCAAGGAAACCGCCTCGCTAAACGCGCTGAGGTGGGACAAAACGATTCGAATAAAGGATTGGCCGTGGTGTGATGTCACGCCACGAAATACGTCAGCAGATTGAATTTGTGTAAATATTATTCTCTCTACGGTGGTATGTGGAACTTATTTTGCAGAGCCGGACACTATCCTTGTGTTCAAAATCTTCTATGAAGTATTCGGAGGAGGAACCCGCCTTGCAATGCCAAAGACAATATGCGCGCCGGACTCGTCGTCATTGAAGCCTGGTTTAGGGGCTACTGAGGGAGTCCTGGATTAGGGGGTGTCCGGATGGCCGAACTATAGCCTTTGGCCGGACTCCTGGACTATGAAGATACAAGATTGAAGACTTCGTCCCGTGTCCGGATGGGACTTTCCTTGGCGTGGAAGGCAAGCTTGGCGATACGGATATGTAGATCTCCTACCATTGTAACCGACTCTGTGTAACCCTAACCCTCTTCGGTGCCTATATAAACCGGAGGGTTTTAGTCCGTAGGACGAACAACAATCATACCATAGGCTAGCTTCTAGGGTTTAGCCTCTCTGATCTCGTGGTAGATCTACTCTTGTACTACCCATATCATCAATATTAATCAAGCAGGAGTAGGGTTTTACCTCCTTCGAGAGGGCCCGAACCTGGGTAAAAACATCATTTCCCTTGTCTCCTGTTACCATCTGCCTAGACGCACAGTTCGGGACCCCCTACCCGAGATCCGCCGGTTTTGACACCGACAGTCATGTTTGTAATTTAAGGACAAAGTTACTTGCGCTATGTAGCGCTTTTGTTATTTAAAATATTACCTTCTGTGCGGCTGTTTATAAAATTCTGAAAGTAGGCCAGTCGTCGGCTTCCGCCCCCCACGTAACTAGTACTGGGGTGTTCATGGAAAACCCGGACACTCTTTACCCAAATGTTTGGTCCCTTATGGAGGTGTCTGACGCAGCAAACAAGGCAATTGGACTATGCGGCTTTATAACTTTCACTTAGCCATAGAAGTCTACAATTTTAAATTTCGGCGAAGCCACTAGAATTCGGAGGGCCGAATTGGGGCGCTATACACGCCTAGATCAGACAAAGTTGATTTATCGCCTAAAGCTGAAAATCTTTAAGGATTTTAGGACCTCTTGAATAGCGACCAGCTCTCTCCACATCATGCCGGTCAGTTTTCGGCTTTCTCTACTGAGGTGCTCGTCCGGAAGAACCGGGACACAATCACAGTAGTTCTCCCTGCGGTACCTTAGCCGATATAACAGAAGATAAGGTACCAAAACAAGGGAGCCGGGCTAACCCAACTGTAGACCCATGACATGATTCGGAGCTGATGCATATAGTGCTATAAGTTCGGGGTGCCGCACTGTTGAAAGTGTTTGGACTTGTATTGCCATATTATGGGGCGCCATAGGAAGCCCCTGGCAAACTGGCCGTACCAATGTGTACGGATGCAATGTCAAATAAACATTTATGAGAAAAAAATGCTCAAATAAGGATAGTAAGCTGACACTATATATGGTCTCCCATTGAGGAATAATGTGATTAAGCGTATGTTCACAATGGATGCATTAAGCGGAGATAAATAGGACTATTTGACATGTCCTATCAGGGGGCAGGCTGTGTACAGATAGATAAAGCAGGTATAATGATCGTAAATAGATTCCACCTGGGTATTTCCTTCTGTGCACAACGCCTGTTGCCTCCTTGGTTGTTCTCTCCCATGTAAGTCCGGGAAACCAGCTCTTCTGAGGATGCTGCACTAAAGCGATGTCCTAAAAGGTAAAAGGGAAAGATTATGAAGATTTTTGGTGGTTACCCGCACTATTGACTGAGTCATGGTTGCGCCTCCGCCTATGCCCATGGTATCTTGAGTGCGTAATTGTGTACGCATGGCACGAATGCTGCTTTGATGGGGCTTGAGCGGAGGCCGGACTGCTAATCATGCTCTTGGCATTCCTGATCATCCTGTTGTAGGCTTCTCCGGACACGCTTGACGGTGCTTGAGGTTGTCGTTGCCGGATTGGTGGTTTGTCGGAGGAGGCCGCATTGTACTTCTGCCGCGAGGGCTGCAGTATGCTCTTCTGTATGGAGAGAGTGGTCCATGTTTCCGTTGACTGTTGTGACCCTGCGCAGACTTGGCATCTTGAGCTTGAGGTATGCATAATGTGGAACCACATTGAATCTAGCGAATGCGGTTCGTCCGAGCAGTGCATGGTAACCACTACGGAAAGGGACGATGTTGAAGATTAACTCTTCGCTCCGGAAGTTGTCCGGGGATCTGAAGACCACTTCCAATGTTATAGATCCCGTATAGCGGGCCTCTACTCCAGGAATTACAGCTTTAAAGGTGGTTTTGGTGGGCTTGATCCTTGAAGGGTCAATGCCCATTTTTCGCACTGTGTCCTAATAAAGCAGGTTCAGGCTGCCGCCGCCGTCCATAAGGACTCACGTGAGGTGGAATCCGTCAATGATTGGGTCTAAGACCAATGCGGCTCAGCCGCCGTGACGGATTCTAGTAGGATGATCCCTACAATCAAAGGTGATCGGACAAGCAGACCATGGATTGAATTTGGGGGCGACTGGCTCCATAGCGTAGACGTCCCGTAGTGCTCGCTTCCGTTCCCGCTTGGGGATGTGAGTGGCATAGATCATGTTCACCGTTTTCACTTGGGCGAGAAACTTCTTTTATCCCTCCGTGTTCGGACGCCGGGGCTCTTCGTCATCGTCGCTGTGTAGCCCCTTGTCCTCTGTTATGTCGTGGCTTGCCATTAGTATCGCGGCCGTCCGAAGTGCCGGAATGTGGCGTGGTGCCTCTGCGAGCCAACCAGCTGTCCTCACCCGCACAAAAGCGGGTCATTAGGGTTGTGAGAGCTGCCATGGACTTGGGTTTTTCCTGGCCGAGGTGTCGAGCAAGCCACTCGTCACGGATATTATGCTTAAAAGCCGCCAAGGCTTCGGCGTCCGGACAGTCGACTATTTGGTTCTTCTTAGTTAGGAACCGAGTCCAGAATTTCCTGGCTGACTCTCCGGGCTGTTGAGTAATGTGGCTCAGGTCATCAGTGTCCGGTGGTCGCACATATGTGCCCTGGAAGTTATCGAGGAATGCGTCTTCCAGGTTTTCCCAACTGCCAATGGAATTTCCTGGCAGGCTGTTTAACCAGTGCTGGGCTGGTCCTTTGAGCTTAAGGGGAAGATACTTGATGGCGTGTAGATCATCTCTGTGGGCCATGTGAATGTGGAGAAGGAAATCTTCGATCCATACTGCGTGGTCTGTTGTGCCATCGTATGATTTGATGTTTACGGGTTTGAACCCTTCTGGGAATTCATGATCCATCACTTCGTCAGTGAAGCAGAGGGGGTGTGCGGCGCCTCTGTGCCAGGCTATATGGTTACGCAGTTCGAATTGGTCTAGGTTGCTGTGTTCGGCCCGGCCGGACTTGTTGATAATGTATCCGTCATGACGGTCATCGTCGCACGCTGGGGCGCGCCCCCGCCATCTGTAGATCGATCTTGGCTATCCTGCTTTGTTTTCCAGAATATCTTGCAGGTCTTGCCTGTTGCCCTGGGCCATAGTGTATCAGCGTGGGGGTGCGGCCTGGTATTCGGGCTGATATTCCGTTTTATCCCGGCCACGGGGTGGCCGGTCAGCCGTTTGGCGCTTGAGTCCATATTCCTCGGCTGCCAGGACTTCAGTCCATCTGTCTGTGAGCAGGTCTTGATCATCTTGGAGTTGTTGCTGCCTCTTCTTCAGGCTCCTCGCAGTGGCTATAAGCCGACGCTTGAAGCGCTCCTACTCCACGGGATCCTCAGGCACGCCGAACTCGTCCTCGCTGAGGCTAATCTCATCTTCGAAGGGGGACATGTAGTTGTCCTCCTTCGGGTATCCGTCCGTCACCTGTTCTTCTGGGCTGACCTGCTCATCTTCCTGTTCGGACTACTCGAAGGCGGGCTGGTCAGGGTTATATTCCTCTTCGGCGCCATCCAGATTGCTTTCGTCTCCGGGGCCGGTATTGCTATGGCGGGGCTTGGAGCGGCGCCGACTACGCCCATGCTTTGCTTTTCTTCCCGAGGGGTTATCCTCCATTGCCTCGTCACCATTGGTTTCCTTTGGAGTGTCCACCATATATATATCGTATGAGGATGTGGTCGTCCATCGCCCTGTGAGCGGTGGCTCCTGAAATTCTCCTGCATCGTCGTCCATACCGTCGATGTCTTCGGAGGCGAAGTCAAGCACGTCGGTTAAATCATCGACCGTGGCAATGAAGTGGGTGGTGGGTGGGCAACAAATTCCGTCATCGTCTGCTTCCCACTCAAGCCGGACGTAGTTCGGCTCAGAGCCTCCTGACAAAGAGAGAGACTTCAATAAGTTCAGCATGTTGCCGAAGGGCGAGTGCTGAAAGATGTCCGTCACGGTGAACTCCATTACCGGAGCACAACTAGGCTCGGCGGGCTCGGGAACGCACGGACTGGAACCTACATCCGGATATGAATCCGGGGGTCCAGAGTCACAGGCTTCCTCAGAAGTGAGGCCTGTGTTCGGCTCTACCGCCGAGGAGGGTACGGCCTACGGGGCGGGGTCCATCCCTCCGTCCCCAGGCAACGCAGTCTGCTCCGGATCTGAGTCCAGGTTACTGCAGGGGTGATATCCCGAGTGTTGTCCGACAGCAGGTTCATGCCATGCTCGTTGTGACTGTTCGGTGCTCCTGGCGCTGGCCCGAATCCGTCGAAGATCAAGTCTCTGCGGATATCCGCCGTGTAGTTCAGGTTTCCAAACGTGATTTGATGGCCAGGGGCGTAGCTGTCGATCTGCTCTAGATGGCCAAGCGAATTGGCCCGCAGTGTGAGGCCACCGAACACGAAGATCTGCCCGGGGAGGAAAGTCTCGCCCTGGACTGCGTCGTTGATGATGATTGAAGGAGCCATCGAGCCCGACAACGACGACACAGAGGAACTCTCAATGAAAGCACCAATGTCGGTGTCAAAACCGGCGGATCTCGGGTAGGGGTCCCGATCTGTGCGTCAAGGCTGGTAACAGGAAGCAAGGGACACAGATGTTTACCCAGGTTCGGGCCCTCTCGATGGAGGTAAAACCCTACTTCCTGCTTGATTAATATTGAAGATATGGGTAGTACAAGAGTTGATCTACCACGAGATCGTAGAGGCTAAACCCTAAGAGCTAGCCTATGATGGTATGATTGTAACTGTGATCGGCCTTCTAAGGACCAACCTCTCCGGTTTATATAGACACCGGAGAGGGCTAGGGTTTACATGGAGTCAGTTACAAGGAAGGAAACACAATATCCGGATCGCCAAGCTTGCCTTCCACGCCAAAGAGAGTTCCATCCGGACACGGGCCGAAGTCTTGAGTCTTGTATCTTCACACTTCAATAGTACGGACGTTGTACAAAGTCCAGCTGTCCGGATACCCCCTAATCCAGGACTCCCTTAGTAGGTATGGCGGCTGTTTTGAGGAAGATATAAGGAGGTTTATGTGTGATAGAGCGTATCGTATCACGGGGTTTGGATGCATCGGCGAAGTTTGCACCAACTCTCAAGGTGAGAAAGGGCAATGCACGGTACCGAAGAGGCTAGCAATGGTGGAAAGGTAAAAGTGCGTATAATCCATGGACTCAACATTAGTCAAAAGAAATCATATACTTATTGCAAAAATTTAGAAGTCATCAAAAATCAAATACTACGCGCATGCTCCTAGGGGGATAGATTGGTAGGAAAAGACCATCGCTCGTCCCCGACCGCCACTCATAAGGATGCACAGGCCAGGTACACTTCATGTTTCAAATTTGTTACACAACTTTAACCATACGTGCATGCTACAAGACTTGCTAACTTCAACACAAGCATTCTTTAAATTCATAATCACCCAACTAGCATGACTTTAATATCACTATCTCCATATCTCAAAACAATTATCAAGTATCAAATTGATCATAGCATCCAATTCACTTCCTATGATAGTTTTTATTATACCCAACTTGGATGCCTACCATTCTAGGACCAATTTTATAACCATAGAAAATACCATGCTGTTCTAAAAGACTCTCAAAAAGATATAAGTGAATCATGAGAGACTAGTAATTTCTTCAAAATTAAGACACCACCGTGCTCTAAAAGATATAAGTGAAGCACTAGAGCAAAAACTATCAAGCTCAAAAGAGATAAGTGAAGCACATAGAGTATTCTAGAAAATTCTAATCAAATAGGCTTCTCCCAAAAGGTGTGCACAGCAAGGATGATTGTGGTAAAGTAAAAAAGCGAAGACTAATATAATACACGACGCTCCAAGCAAAACACATATCATGTGGCGAATAAAAATATAGCTCCAAGTAAAGTTACCAATGAACGAAGACGAAAGAGGGGATGACTTCCCGGGGCATCCCCAAGCTTAGGCTTTTGTCTATCCTTGAATATCTTGGGGTGCCTTGGGCATCCCAAAGCTTAGGCTCTTGCCACCCTTTATTCCATAGTACATAAAAGCTTTACCCAAAACTTGAAAACTTCACAACACAAAACTCAATAGGAAATCTTATAAGCTCCGTTAGTGAAAGAAAACAAAACCACCACATAAGGTACTGTAATGAACTCATTCTTTATTTTTTTTGGTGTTAAACCTACTGTATTCCAACTTCCCTATGGTTTATAAATTATTTTACTAGCCATAGATGCATCAAAATAAGCAAACAACACACGAAAAACAGAATCTGTCAAAAACAGAACAGTCTGTAGCAATCTGTAACTAACGCAAACTTCTGGAACTTTAAAACTCCTACCAAAATAGGAAGTCCTGGACAATTTGTTTATTGATCATCAGAAAAACGAATCAACGCAAAAGCACGTTCCTGTGATTTAACAAAATTATATTCGTGCGTGCAAAGTTTCTGTTTTTCAGCAGAATCAAATCAACTATCATCATAGGTTATCCTATAGGTTCTACTTGGCACAAACACTAATTAAAAGATAAAAACACATCTAAACATAAGGTAGAAGTAAGATTTATTAAATAACAGCAAGGAAAAATATTGGGTTGTCTCCCAACAAGCGCTTTTCTTTAAAGCCTTTTTAGCTAGGCATTGAGATTTCAATGATGCTCACATGAAAGACAAGAATTGAAGCACAAAGAGAGCATCATAAAACATGTGACAAACACACTTAAGTCTAACATACTTCCTATGCATAGGCATCTTGTAAGCAAACAAATTATAAAGGCAAGCAAAAACTAGCATGCAAGGAAGTGGAAAGTAACAATAGCAATCTCAACATGAAGAGATGTAATTTAGTAAAATGAAAATTTCCACAACCATATTTTCCTCTCTCATAATAATTACATGTAGGATCATAAGCAAATTCAACAAAATATCTATCACATAAAATATTTACAACACAATCCACATGCATTGACACTCTTCCAAAATAGTGGGATTAACATTAACTAAAGTCACGACCTTTCCAAACCCACTTTTATCAAAAATTTCATAAGCTTGATCAAAATCCAAATATGTGGGATCTAAAGTTGACACTCTTCCAAACCCACTTTCAATATTATTGTAAATACTATTATCAATCTCATATTCATCATGGGGCCTAAATAAATTTTCAAGATCATAAGAAGAATCACCCCAATCATGATCATTGCAACAAGTAGCAAAACTAGCATCCCCAAGCTTAGGGTTTTGCATATTATTAGCACAATTGACATCAAGAGAATTTATAGTAAAATCATTGCAATCATGCTTTTTATCCAAGGAGCTATCATGAATCTCTTCATAAAGTACTTCATCACAATTTTCAGATTCACAAATTTCAAGCAAAACTTCATAAAGATAATCTACTGCACAAAATTCACTAGCAATTGGTTCATCATAATTGGATCTCTTAAAAAGATTGGCAAGCGGATGAGGGTCCATAGATCTTAGGTTCTCTGTTTAGCAATAAATAACCATCTAACCAACCAAACGAGCAAACAAAAGGGCAAGCAAAAGAGAAAGGAGGAGATTGGGAAAGAGAGGGCAAATAAAACGGCAAGGGTGAAGTAGGGGAGAGGAAAACGAGAGGCAAATGGAAAATAATGTAAATGCGAGGGACATGGGTTTGTGATGGGTACTTGGTATGTCTTGACTTGAGCGAAGACCTCCTCGGCAACGGCGCCAGAAATCCTTCTTGGTACGTCTTGAGCTTGCGTTGGTTTTCCTCGAAGAGGAGAGGGTGATGCAGCAATAGTAGCGTAAGTATTTCCCTCAGTTTTTGAGAACCAAGGTATCAATCCAGTAGGAGGCTCCTCAAAAGTCCCACGCGCCTACACAAACAAACTGAGAACTCGCAACCAACGCAATAAAGGGGTTGTCAATCCCTTCACGACCACTTGCGGAAGTGAGATCTAATAAAGATAGTAAGATAAGATAAATATATTTTTGGTATTTTATAATATAGATGCAAAAAGTAAAGATGCAAATAAAAGTAGATTGGAAGCAAATATGATAAGAGATAAACCCGGGGGCCATAGGTTTCACTAGTGGCTTCTCTCAAGATAGCATAAGTATTACGGTGGGTGAACAAATTACTGTCGAGCAATTGAGAGAAAAGCGAATAATTATGAGATTATCTAGGCATGATCATGTATATAGGCATCACGTCCATAACAAGTAGACCGACTCCTGCCTGCATTTACTACTATTACTCCACACATCGACCGACTCCTGCCTGCATCTATAGTATTAAGTTCATAAAGAAGAGAGTAACACATTAAGCAAGATGACATGATGTAGAGGGATAAACTCAAGCAATATGATATAAACCCCATCTTGTTATCCTCAATGGCAACAATACAATACGTGCCTTGCAACCCTTTCTGTCACTGGGTAAGGACACCGCAAGATTGAACCCAAAGCTAAGCACTTCCCCCATGGCAAGAAAGATCAATCTAATAGGCCAAACCAAACTGATAATTCGAAGAGACTTGCAAAGATAACTCAATCACACATAAAAGAATTCAGAGAAGATTCAAATATTATTCATAGATAAACTTGATCATAAACCCACAATTCATCGGATCTCGACAAACACACCGCAAAAAGAGTTTACATCGAATAGATCTCCACAAGAGAGGGGGAGAACATTGTATTAAGATCCAAAAAGAGAGAAGAAGCCATCCAGCTAATAACTATGGACCCGTAGGTCTGTGGTAAACTACTCACAACTCATCAGAGGGGCAAGGATGTTGATGTAGAAGCCCTCCGTTGTCGGTTGCCCCTCCGGCAGAGTGCCGGCGAAGGCTCCAAGATGAGATCTCGCGGATACAGAAGGTTACGGTGGTGTAAATTGTGTTTCGTCTGCCCCTGGATGTTTTTGGGGGTACGTAGGCTTATATAGGAGGAATAAGTACGTCGGTGGATGCCCGAGGGGCACACGAGACAGGGGGCGTGCCCTATGGGGGGCGCCCTCCTATCTCGTGGGAGACTTGGTTGCTTCTTGACTTGCACTCCAAGTCCTCTGGATCACGTTCGTTCCAAAAATCACACTCCCGAAGGTTTCATTCCCTTTGGACTCCGTTTGATATTCCTTTTCTTCAAAAATACTAAAATAGGCAAAAAAAACAGCAATATGGGCTGGGCCTCCGGTTAGTAGGGTAGTCCCAAAAATGATATAAATGTGTAAAATAAAGCCCATAAACATCCAAAAGGGGTAATATAATAGCATGGAACAATAAAAAATTATAGATACGTTGGAGATGTATCACTGGGCTGTTTCGCTAGCTTTGCACCTGCTCGCGTGACATGTCACAGGACATGTGTCATTTGCAGGTATTTTCCGTAGGAAGTGGCCGCCATGTGGCATATAGCAGCCACATAGTCATGTTGGAGCTTGACACCGCATTGATCGATGATGTGCGTCGTGGTGAGGTGGTGCGGTGGAGTCTTGGCGGGGTGTTGTGCTTCTGCAGGCCTCGGCGGGCCTAACGGTGTGGTCTTGGGGATCGCTGCCGGGACGATCCTCGTCCTTGCCAGGCTCGCCTGCCAACAAGGGAGGTTTTTCCCTTAGCAGCATCTTGCTTCTCTGGCTAGTCTTGGCGTTCTTGATCTGCGCTTCGGTGTTGATCATGGTGTCATAATCTCGTCTTCGGGCCGATAGCTTGTCATCCATGCACAAGTCAGGGGGAAACATGCACTCTTGTTTCTGTACCCTGACATAAGCCCCCAGGCCTGAGGCAAATGTGTACTGGGCACGTTGGGTTAGGCCCCAAACCGTGCACGGACACGTGTCGAGGACTCACCGCGCATGCAGCGGTTTGCTCACGACGACCAGTCAATCCAACGTCCACTCCGCAATTACTGCGAGTTGTGGGGGTGTGGGACTGTTGCAGTTAATGTAAAATGATAACTTCTGAAGCGTCGCACCCCTGCTCCATGCCTTTTTACCTTTAAGATAGGAAAATGCGAAGCGACACGGTTTACTCCTCGCCCATCCTGCCCTCCCATCTTCTTCCTCGGCAAGCAAAACAACTCTCCTCCGCCTGCCGCCAATCCCCATCCGATCCCTTCCCCCATTCGCACCGGTGCTCGTGGGAATAGGGAAGAAAACCGCAGCAAAGGGGAAGTAGATGGCTGCGGTGAAGGAGGTGGTCACTGAGGGAAGCAAGAGGGCAACAGAACTGGACAAGAAGCAGAGGGGAGACGTTGTGGTCTTCCTGTCGAATCTTGATGGCCCGATTCTGCAAGCAAGGTACGTGTACCTGTGGGGGAGAGCCGTCCCTAGAGGGACGGTGCTCCCAATGTCCTAACGGAGGGAGAGGAAGATCCGCCAAATTCTTACATGTTCTTCCGTGCGTACTTCATCTGTGGCATCTGCCCACCTTTCTATGATTTCTTTGAGGCGATGATGATGATTTACGGATTCCACCTCCTAGACTTCATGCTGAATGCAATGGCGACAATTGCCATTTTTGCTTATTTATGCGAGAACTTCATTGGGTTCGCCCCCAACATTGATCTGTTCAGGCATTACTTCGTCCCACGGGTGGAGAACAAAGCTCACCGCTCCGGGAACATCAGCTAGATGCCGCGGGTGGCAAGGAAATCTTGGGATTATATCCCTGGTATGCAGCGCGAGAGGTGGGATGAGTGGAGAGGAGATTGGTGCTAGATTCAGGATGAGGAAGCCCCAGAGATCTGCGAAACACAGGCAGTTTGTGTCAAGCGCAGCAAGGAATGGAGGGCATTTGGCCTCTTTGACGACAAGCTCCGCCCGGCAATAAACATGATCACTCGCCTGAAGACTGCCGGGCTAACCATTGAGCATGTGGGGGCGGATTTTCTCCTCCGCTGCATCTCCCCACTGTAGAAGAGAGATAGACCCTCCTAGCTATATGGTGATGCTGGGGACAGGATGAGATTGCTCCCAGGCTTGGACAATAACATGTCTATTTATGCCCATGCCTGATTATGTGATCAACTATTTGGCCGCTTCGAGCTATTCAAGCTGCCAGCAAACGTTATTCCCCTGAATGTCAATTCTGCCCGAGATCAGATCTTGAAGTGGATGTCGGATTGCAATGCTCATGGGGTGGCAGGTGATTGGCAGTTGCCTTCTCTTGATGAAGAACTCGAATGGTCTGGCGCCCTGACGGAAAGGGTTACCAGGGCAGAGGCCAAGGTGTACAAACGCACCTCTACGATGGAGGTAGCGTTTATCAAGAGGAGGATTGAGGAGGACAAAACGGCCCGAATGGCAAGGGTTGCAAAGGCCGGGAAGGGAAAATCTAAGGATGTGAGTTCCGCTCATGGTGGTGGCGAGGTGTAGGCCACAAAAGAGGTTGCCGGGTAAGACCTTGTTGGGAAGGAGACTCCCGGGCATGAGGTCCTAGCTACCGCGGCATCAGAGCTCTAAGAGGAGGAGGCTATCGAGGCAGTGGAGCCCAAAGTAGAGTGGCTCGCTGTCAGTGTCAAAACTGGCAGATCACGGGTAGGGGGCCCAAGGTGTATGTCTGAAGACCGATGGTAACTATGAACAAAGAACATAGTGTTGACCCAGGTTCTGGCCCTCTTAATGGAGGTAACCCTACTCCTGCTTGATTATATTCGAAGGGTATAGGGATTACAAGAGTTGATCTACCACGAGATCGAGTCGGCTAACCCTAGATTAGCTAGCCTAGCAATGTTGTGATCGTGCCTCCGATCTAACCCTCCGATTTGTATAGACACCAGAGGTGCTTGGGGTTGTACAAAGTCGGTTTAACAGAAAGGAAATAACATATCCGGACACCTATACCTGCCATCCATGCATACGGGAGTCCCTTCCGGATACGAGAGGTGATCTTCGATCTTGTATCTTGATGACCCATCAGTCCGGTCCACATCCAATATACCGGATGCCCGAGGGCCCCCTAGTCGAGGACTCCCACAGTAGCCCCTGAACTAGTCTTCAATGACGACATGTCCGGTGTTCAGATTGTCTTCGGCATTGCAAGGCGGGTTCCTTGAAGAATACACACCGGCTTCCTTCTGTAAAAGAATCATACCCGGCTTTGCATAGTGAACAGAACCCTTAGCCGCGAAGGGAGCATATATATAAAAATGAGAATAGTGTCTTTTACTGACAACTTTTTTCGGCGAAGCGTCAGACTTGACCCTTCGTCATTTCGAACCATTTTTACATTTCGCGTTCCGTGTTTTGAGGCCACATCCCATTGGCCCGTCCCCTCAAAACAGAGATCGTGCCCACTTAATACAGGATTGCTCATCAATAATATGTGGGTAATCGAACCGTTTACGATGCACACTCTTACCGGGAACAGGTGAGATTCAAGGCACGAGTGGGGGGCGGTTGGCATTTCTACCAGCTATAAGAGGGCAATGGAGCTTTACTTTCTCCCCCATGCCTTCACATCTTCTCAACCTTCCAATCTCCCAAGCTCTCAGCGCCCGAAAAGTTTCCGTCTTTATCACCACCACCACACCTCCTTGGACGATGGCCGGATCCGGTTCCAAAGGCAAGTGGGAGGCCTCCCCCGTCATGGAGAAGGAGATAAAAAATCTCCGGAGTGCGGGATACCTCGGTGCCGACATCGCGCACAGGCTTCCCACTACTATGGAGCCCGGCGAACGGGTCGTCTTCCTTCCCCACTTCCTTAGAGGGTTAGGTTTTCCACTCCACCCATTCGTCCGTGGACTCATGTACTACTACGGGCTAGATTTCCATGATCTAGCCCCGAACTCCTTCCTCCACATCTCGGCGTTCATTGTCGTGTGTGTGAGGCTCTCCTCCGCATCCACCCACACTTCAGCCTGTGGCTCAAGGTCTTCAATGTGAAGCCGAAGGTGGTCGACGGGCAGCAAGAGGACTGGGGCGGAGCTATGATCAGCAAGCTGCCCAACACCACGTGGCCCAAAGGGGACTTCATGGAGATCGTGAAGATCTCGCAGTAGGAATGGTTCTATATCACTCAGCCACGCCACACTAAGAGGGCGGCGATTTCGGAGTTCAGAACCGGACCCCCACGAGGCTCGTCTCCTGGACCGCGAAGGTCCATGATTGGGGGTCTCGGATGGAGGTGAAGAAGTTGCAAATGCGTATCACCAACGTGCTGAGCAAAAACATTGGTTTAACCAACGTGGTTCAGATTATGCTCTTCCACCGCATTCTCCCCTGCCAGTGCCGAGCTTCTCCCATGTGAGAGTTCATTCCGGAGGCGCCGCAGACTCTGTAGCACTTCCTCGGCACTACGCACGAAGGAATGTGGAAGCTACTCTTCAAGGCGCAGAAAAGCTGGCCCATGGAGACCAAAGACATCGGCCTCAATGCCAAGAATCCGGCCACCCCAGTAAGTATTTGATATTTCTGAAGACATACCTAGTTCATATATATTCGATCTATACTGAACTCATCAGCCCATCTTCTTTTTACAGGGCTGCACCAAAAAGTCAGAGCGGATTAAGAGTCCGGCTCTGTTGCCTGAAGACCCAATCACTCCTGAGTTGGACGAGATGCTGGTCCAGGCGCCTTATCAGGCGCCGGAGAAGAAGGCCAAGAAGAAGGGCATGGGGCCCAAGGATGGGCCCTGCTGCAAAGGCCCTTCGGAGGCAGTGTCCGAAGAGACCGAGGCCGTCTCCTCTCATGAGGAAGACGAGAACGAAGAGGAGGAGTAAGAGGAGGAGGAGGAGGTGGAGAGCGACTCCCCCCTCAAGACGAGGAGGGGAAAGAGGACAGCCTCCGAAAACCTGGAGGGGGCGACGCCGAAGAAGGGGAGGGTGGTCCTTTGGATAGTTCAGACTCGGAGTCCGAACACAGCCCGAAGAGGATCCAAAGGGAGAAGCCCATGGCTGAAACGTAAGTATTAAAAATTACTAGTTTGATTGTCTCTTAATATGCCTTTGTCATATCAAAACTCTTCTTTTATTTTCAGCCCTCCTCGTGAGATCCTGATTCCCTCTTCTTTGGAGGGGAACTCTCTAGCGCCTGGAGAGGCGGAGAGTGATGGACCCTCGCACACCTTCTCCCCCCTGCCATGGAGCACACCGAGGTTTCGTCCCAAAGAGCATCTCCGGGCAGCAAGGGAGCGGACGAGACCGTACAGAAGGCGCCCGAGGACAACACCTTGGACATTGCACAGCAAGGCACGGCGCCCCCCATGACCACTGAGGGTGGGGGCCTCAACAGTCTGGGCCCTCGCCGAACACCGTCCCGGAGACCAGTACGACTCTGGGTTCAGACCAACACCCTCCTTTGAAAGAGGGGGAGGAGTTGCAGCTCCATCGGTGGCCTCCGTCAATCTGGAGGCCGCTGACACTCTACAGGACGCATTGCAACATGCGTCCATCATGGAGGAACACCGCACCCTGATGGGTGTGGTTATGGAAAAGGTTCGGTGTGCGAAGAGCGGACTGACTGAAGCCTTCAACAGCCTATTGACGGGCTTTGAGGTATGTGATGTAATACTCTTTACAAGTTTTTTTGTATACATATATGTGTGAGGCGAAACCCATGTATAGACAGTAGCCCCTGAGACTCTGTCTGGATTAGAACAAACCGAATAGAGGATCAAAAAACAAGTATATAATGCACCATATATGTTGTTGGATAGGCTTCGATGCTGGCGGCTACTGCCCAGGCCGCAGAGATTGCCGAGCTCAATCGGAAGCTTCGGCTATCCGATGAGGAACTCGACCACATCAAAAAGCGGTTTAACGAAACCCAAGGTATGTGGCATTACAACATACCCGAAAGTTATATGTGTGTTAGTCGTTTTAACTGACTAAGAATGTTATAAATATACTCACAGTTGGCGCAGCCGAGGTCGAGTCCCACAAGAGCGCCCTCGCCGAAGCCAAGAAGGAGGTGGAGGCGAGCAAGGCGGCCGCGGACAAAGCGGCCTACGAGTTAGAGGTGGAGCAAACCACCCACCGCAGACATGAGGCGCGGGTGGGGGAGGTCGAACAGGAGCTCAAGGACGTTATAGCCAAGTGCAAGTCCTTGGAGCAAAAGACTTTGGAACAGGCCTCCGAGCTCACCAAAGCGCTCAAAAGCGCAAAAGAAGAATGGGTTGAAGCCCAGGGCTCTCGCCAGGAGATCCAAGAGGCGAGGAAGATAGTGGTTGGTAAGGCCTTTATCATGCAGGGTTGATTTACCAGTAAGAGATATATTTTGTTGACCCGAGTTTGGAGTTCTCCATGCGCCTTTGCGGATCCGCCGAGGAGTATTGCGGATGCCGCCGAATACTTCCGAGCCGAAGAGGGGAGCTCGACAGAGAAGTTGTTCTGGTCACAGTACCTTGTGCCAGAACATCAAGTGGCCTTTAGTGACCAATAGAAGCAGTTGTTGGAGCTGCATAGGGTGGCCGGACTGGCCATGAAGGATGTAATAGTCCGTCTATGGCCGACCAAGTCCACACCTAGCAGCCACTTCGGACTCGTGAAGCAGCTAATGGATGCAATTCCTCGGATTGATACCCTCAAGCGGTCGTCCTGCATAGAAGGTGCCCAAATGGCCTTCGCCCGCATCAAGGTTCAGTGGGCGAAGATGAAGGCCTCCAAGATTGCCACTGCAGGGCCACCTGAAGGCAAGGATCACCGGCAGTCGGAGAAGTACTCCAACGAAGTCCTCGAGGGAGCCCGCATTGTAGAGGGCCAGTGCTCAAAGGACCTCATATTTGATTAGTAGAGTCCGGTTTGTAAGAGTCATGTAATGAACTCATGGTGTAAAATAGCTATGCTTATGCTTTACGATTAGTTTATCCTCCTATTTGGTCGTTTATATGTATAAAAGTTTACTAGTCGTGGGCTTCAGCCCCCACGTAAATATTATAGGGGCGTTCGGGAACGCATGACGACACTTTATCCAACCTCTTGGTCCGGTGTAGGAGGCGTCTTGCGAGGTGAACTAGGCAATCATACTATGCGGCTTTAGTAATTTCGCTTAGCTATAAGAGACCATTGGTGGCACTAAGTACTAGCCCCTTGTTGTGTGAACGAGAATCTGGAGTGCGGCGCCTTTGCAATGCGGCTGGTCGAAAGCCCAGCCCCTCGTATAACACGGCATAAATCGCAAACGATTTGAAGTATAACACTAAGTCACCGGATTGATGACCCGCTCTCTCCTATCATGACAGTAAGTTTTTGGCTTTCTCTACTGAGGTACTTAACCGGACGTACTAGAAATAGAATCGCAGTAGTTCTCCCTTTACTACCTTAGCCGAACTTGCGAAACGTAAGGTGGCAAACACAGAGCCGGGCAACCCAACTATAGACTAAAGACATGTTTCGGAGCCGATGCACATAATGCAATATCCGGGATGCCGATGAGTTCCCTATAGGTGTTCGGACTTGAGAGTTTTGCGGGGCCAAATACAGCCCATGGTATGAAGGCCGTGCCAAACCACATATGTCAATCGAACGTAAGGGGGAACATAGATGACAAGGTAATACCAGGACCCAACCAAGAAGGTGATAACCATCTACTTCCTTTATATATTTATTGATACGTCGATGACAGACAATGTCATTCAATATTAAGGTTATATTTCATGCCCAAAGAGAAAAAGAAAAGGTTTTACATAAGGGAAATTCTAACATGGGGCCTAAAGATCATAGTTCGAAAAAGAAACTCCAGTGATGACCTACCGCACGTCTGCGCCATTTCTCCTTAGTAATAAGTGCTTTGAGAGGAGTATTTGATGGTTGGGAAATGCTAGCCTTAAAAGGATCTCCTGCAACAACCATGTAGCAAGTAGGGTTCTTGATGAACTTGCAATAAGAGGAAAAGGATATATGCAGTCTAGATAGGGTCAAGCCGTACAATGGACCTCTTCCGTAGAGTGCCTCCGGCACCGCCCAAGGTATTTTTAGTGCGTAATTATGGACACGTTGTACACAAGACGCAACCTGGTAGGGTGGTCGGCGGAGGCCGAACTGCTAATCAAGGTCTGGATCCATTGATTTATAACTATTATGCGCGGACCGGACTCGTTTGGATACGTCGTTGGCTTTATTGGCCGATGAACTGTTCAGCTTGATAAGGCCGCCATACACTTCGGCTGCAAGGGCCGCTTTGTACTCTTCAGTACGGAGGGAGCGCTCCATGTTACCATTGACTGTAAGAATGCCACAAGGTGCGGGCATCGTAAGCTTTAAGTAGGCGTAATGCGGGACTGCATTAAAGCAGGCGAAAGCAGTTCGTCCGAGCAGTGCAAGGTAGCCACTGCGGAAAGGGACGATGTCGAACATCAACTCTTCACTGCGGAAGTTATCTGGGGAGCCGAATACTACCTCCAGAGTAAGTGAGCCCGTGCAACGGGCCTCCACTCCTGGTATCACACCTTTAAAGGTAGTGTTACTAGGCTTGATTCTTGATGGGTCAATGCCCATCTTACAGACGGTGTCTTGATAGATCGAGTTAAGACTGCTGCCACCATCCATAAGGACTCTAGTGAGGTGGTATCCATAAATAACTGGATCAAGTACCAGGGTGGCCGAACCCCCATGACGGATACTGGTTGGGTGACCCCTACGATCGAAGGTGATCGGACAGGCTGACCATGGGTTGAACTTGGTGGCGACAGGCTCTACAGCGTAGATGTCCCATAGTGCACACTTGCACTCTCTTTTGGGAATGTGAGTAATGTACATCATGTTCACTATCTTCACCTCGGGGGGAAATTGCTTCTGACCCCCGGTGTTCGGCTGACAGGGCTCATCATCATCTTCGCTTGGAGGTCCTTTTCCCTTTTGTTCGATATTTATTTTACCGGCCTGTTTGAAGACCCAACAGTTCCTGTTCATATGGTTGGCAGGCTTATTGGGTGTGCCATGAATCTGGCAAGGCCTCTCGAGGATTTTATCCAAGCTGGATGGACCGTCCCTATTGCCTTTAAAAGGTTTCTTCTGCTGACCGGATTTAGAACCGCTAAATTCGGCATTGGCTGCAGTATCCTCTATGTCGTCGTTGTTGTTCTGATGTTATTTTTATTTCGGCGAGGTTTACCATTACCATCCCTGACTTCAGAAGTGCCGGGGTCGCTGAGTGAGTCCTGGATTGAGGGGTCCTCGGACAGCCAGACTATATGCGAATGCCGGACTGTTGGACTATGGAGATACAAGATAGAGGACTTCCTCCCGTGTCCGGATGGGACTCTCCTTTGCATGGAAGGCAAGCTTGGCGATTCGGATGTGAAGATTCCTTTCTCTGTAACCGACTCTGTGTAACCCTAGCTCCCTCCGGTGTCTGTATAAACCGGAGGGTTTTGTCCGTAGGATGAGAATAATCATAACCATAGGCTAGCTTCTAGGGTTTAGCCTCTATGATCTCGTGGTAGATCTACTCTTGTAATACTCATATCATCAAGATCAATCAAGCAGGAAGTAGGGTATTACCTCCATCGAGAGGGCCCAAACCTAGGTAAACATCGTGTCCCCCGCCTCCTGTTATCATTAGCCTTAGACGCACAGTTCGGGACCCCCTACCCGAGATCCACCGGTTTTGACACCGACATTGGTGCTTTCATTCAGAGTTCCACTATGTCATCACCATAAGGCTTGATGGCTCCTTCAATCATTAACAACACAGTCCAGGGTGAAGTTTTTCTCCCTCGATAAATCTTCGTTTTCGGCGGCTTCGCACTGCGGGCCAACTCGCTTGGCCATCTGGAGCAGATTGATAGCTACGCCCCTGGCCATCAGGTCAGGTTTGGAAGCTTGAACTACACCGCCGACATCCGCGAAGACTTGGTCTTTGACGGGTTCGGGTCCATAAAAGCTGCGCCCCACCGCCATGATGAACACGACCTAAATCTGTCATCAGATGGTATGCGGGAGATTGCACCTGTAGCTGCACTGGCCCTAGATCCAGAGCAGGGCACGCCATCCAAGGACGAGAGGCTCAACCCCGCCACGGAAGCCGCGGACTCGACGGTGCTAGAGCCGAACACAGATCTGACCTCCAACGAGGCTTGTGTCATCGGAGCCTTGGACTCGTCTCCGGTTACAGGCTTCGAACCGCGTGAATCCACGCCCATCGAGTCTGACTGGGCACCGATCTTAGAGTTCAGCTCCACGGACATCTTCCAGCACTCGCCCCTAGGCGACGTGTTAAACTCATTAAAGTCTCTCTCCTTGTCGAACTATGTCCGGCTCGAGTGGGAAGCGGACGACGAAGAACTTCGTTGCCCACCCACCACCCATTTGATAGCCACTGTCGATGATTTGACAGACATGCTTGATTTTGACCCCGAAGACATCGACGGTATAGACGACGATGCCGGAGAAGAACAGGAACCACCGCCCACAGGGCGCTGGACAGCCACCTCATATGATATATACATGGTGGATACACCCAAAGAAGACAATGGCGACAACATACAAGATGCAACTGATGACAAACTTCCTGAGAAGCAGTCTAAGCACCAACGTCAGCGGCGCCTCTGTAAATCACACCATGGTAAAAATAGTGATATCGGCACAAGAGAGAATAGCACTTCGGACGATGCCGAAGACAATGAAGATCCCGCCAAGCCAAGTTTTGAACAGGCCGAACGGGAAGATGGGCAAGCCAGCCCCGATGAACAGGCCGAGAACGACGACTCGGAGGACAGCAACTACATGACTCTCTCCGAGGACGAGATAAGCCTCGGCGACGAAGAATTTATCGTGCTAGAGGATCCCATCGAGCAGGAGCGCTTTAAGTGCCACCTTATTGCCATGGCAAGAAGCCTGAAGAAGAAGCAGCAGTAGCTTCAAGCTGATCAAGATCTGCTCACAGATAGATGGACTAAGGTCCTGGCAGCCGAGGAATACGGACTCGAGCACCCAACCAAAAGTTACCCGAAGCACAAACTACTGCCTCAATTCGATGACGAGGCTCTGGAGCCAGCACTGCCAGCATATAATGCGGCCGACCGACCACTGTGTGGTCGAGACAAAGCGGCAATTCAGCCCGAACACCAGCCGACACCACGTCGCCGAACAAATAGAAAGACAACAACTCGGGGATACACGCATGACCTGCGGTATGACTTGGAGAGCAGAGCACGCTAGACCAAATCGATCAACGGATCGCAGGGGTGCACCCCAATGCGCAATGACGACCACCACGCTGGTCATAATAAATACACACCTGTCCAGGCCGAATACCGCAGACCGGCTCCATCTGAGCTGCGTCGCGACGTAGCCCGACATAGAGGCGCCGCACACCCCGTATGCTTCACTGATGAAGTAATGGAACATGAATTCCCAGAAGGATTTAAACCCGTAAACATTGAATCATATGATGAAACAACAGACCCCGTGGTATGGATCGAGGACTTCCTTCTCCATATACATATGGCCCGCGGCGATGATCTCCATGCCATCAAGTACCTCCCGCTAAAACTCAAGGGACCAGCCAGGCACTGGTTGAACAGTCTGCCCGGAAATAGTATTGGCAGTTGGGAGAACCTGGAAGATGCATTCCTTGACAACTTCCAGGGCACTTATGTCCGACCTCCGGATGCCGATGACCTAAGTCATATAATCCAACAGCCCGGAGAGTCAGCCAGGAAATTCTGGACTCCGTTCTTAACTAAAAAGAACCAAATCATCGACTGTCCGGACGCTGAAGCCCTAGCGGCCTTTAAGCACAACATCCGTGATGAGTGGCTTGCCCGACACCTCGGCCAAGAAAAGCTGAAGTCCATGGCAGCCCTCACGACGCTCATGACCCGCTTTTGTGCAAGCGAGGATAGCTGGCTATCTCGTAGCAACAACACCGCAAGCAAACCCGAGACTTTGGAAACCAGAGATAGCAATGGCAAGCCCCGATGCAGTAAACACAAGCATCGAAATAATGACGATAACTCTGAGGACACGGCCATCAATGCCGGATTCAGTGGCCCCAAGTTCGGGCAGCGGAAAAGACCATTTAATAGAAACAATCCAGGCCCTTCCAGCCTGGACCACATAGTCGATCGTCCGTGCCAAATCCACGGCACCCCCGACACGCCAGCCAATCATACCAACAGAGAATGTTGGGTCTTTAAACAGGCCGGCAAGTTAAACGCCGAAAACGGAGAAAAAGGATTGCAAAGCGACGACGACGAGGAACCCCGGCCGCCAAATACAGGGGGACAGAAGAAGTTTCCTCCCCAAGTGAAAACGGTGAATATGATAAATGCTACCCATATCCCCAAAACGGAGCGGAAGCGCGCACTAAGGGACGTCTACACGATGGTGCCAATCGCCCCAAAATATAACCCGTGGTCCTCTTGTTAGATCACCTTCGATCGAAGGGACCATCCGACCAATACCCGTCACGGCGGTTCAGCCGCACTGGTGCTTGACCCTATCATTGACAGATTCCACCTCACACGCGTCCTCATGGACGGTGGTAGCAGCCTGAATCTGCTTTATCAGGACACAGTGTGCAAAATGGGTATTGATCCCTCAAGAATCAAGCCCATCAAAACCACCTTTAGAGGTGTCATACCAGGTGTGGAGGCCTGTTGTATGGGATCAATCACACTGGAAGTGGTCTTCGGATCCCCGGATAGTTTTCGAAGTGAAGAGTTACTCTTCGATATCGTCCCCTTCCGCAGTGGTTATCACACACTGCTCGGACGAACCACATTCACTCGTTTCAATGCGGTGCCGCACTATGCCTACCTTAAGCTCAAGATGCCCGGACCTCGCAGCGTCATAACATTCAATGGAAATACGGAGCGCTCGCTCTGTACTGAGGAGTACACCGCAGCCCTTGTAGCAGAAGTACAGAATAGCCTTCTTAGGCAAAATCTCAATTCGGCAGTAAAGCCCCCGGACACCTTTAAGTGGGTCCGTGCTACATTGCAGCAGGACCATCCGGCTCATTCAGAGCTTAGCTAGCAATTCGGCCTCCGTCCCATTCCTAAGAGAGCGGTGAAATTCGTACCATGCGCACATACCTACGCACTTAAAATACCATGGGAACGGGCGGAGACACCGCTAGACCACAGTCCACAATGCGGCTCAACCGCTCCTGGATCCGCATACCTTCCGTTTTTTCTCTTTCTTTCAAGTTTCTTCTCTTCTCGAGGCCTTTTTTGATAAACCTGCTCATCGGACCCGTAGCAGGACCGATACGCCAAGAAAGCTAGGGGCTCGGACGTACAAGGGAATACCCAGGTGGTCTTTGCTAATGATCCTCATACCTGCTTTAACTACCTGCACGCAGCTCGCTCTTGGTCATGGCATGTTAAATAGCCTTATTTGCTTATTACACTGCTCATACAGCTTGACGTATTAATCAAATTACAATGAAAATTAATTGGCAGCATTTGCACTTTTACTGACTTTTCCTTGTCTACTTATTTTTCATCGCAACCGTACATTTTGGTTCGCCTTAATTCGCTAGGGGGCTTCATTGTACCCCATAACGCGGCAAGAAAGTTCGAACACTTTTACAGTGCACTTCAGCACCCCGAACTTATAACATTATTTGCATTGGCTCTGAATCATGTCTTTGGTCAACAGTTGGGTTGCCCGGCTCCTGTGGTTGCAACCCTACGTTCTGCTATATCCGCTAGGTAGTAAAGGGAGAACTACTATGATTGTGTCCCGGTTCTTCCGGACGAGCACCTCAGTAGAGAAAGTCGAAAACTGACCGTCATGATGCGGCGAGAGCTGGTCAGCTGTTCTAGAGGTCACAAAATCCTTAACGATTTCTTACGCACTATGCGATAACTAATGCATCGTGCGATGGATTGGTTTTTATCCGATCAGGTGATTTCTAATGCCCCAAGTTCGGTCTTCCAAACAATAAGGGCTTCGCCTACCTTTCTTTTGTCAAACTCCTATGGCTAAGTGAGGGTGATAAAGCCTTATAGTCCGATTGCCTGGTTCGTCGCGCTAAACACCTTCTTTAGAGACCAAAAATCTTGAGTAAAGAGTGTTTAGATTCATCCCGAACACCCCCGTACTTCCTATGTGGGGGAAAAAGCCGACGAATGGCCAACTCTCAGCATTACTTTAAAAACGGCCGCACATGAGGTAATAGTTCGAATAACAAGCATTGTTTTACATAACTTGTTTCATCTTACAGCATAGGATAACACGCATCCATTCATGGGAAGATAATATCCTTGGAACAGTGCTCCGCCACAAGGCAGGATCCCTTCAGGACACTGTCATAATACAGCTCAGGCTTGTGGTGCTCTTTCCCTTCGAGCGGTCCCTCAGTCATTAGCTTCATAGCATCCATCTTCGCCCAATGCACCTTGGCACGGGAAAAAGCCATTCGCGCACCTTCGATGCAGACCGACCGCTTGATGGCGTCCAGCCAGGGACATGCACTAACCAGCCGCTTCACGAGTCCAAAGTAGCTGCTGGGAATAGGTTCGGCAGGCCATAGCCGGATAATCAAATCCTTGAGGGCTAGTTCGGCCGCCCTATGCAGCTCGACCAGCTGTTTCAGCTGATCGGTAAAGGGTACTGGGTATTCTGGCACAAGATATTGTGACCAGAACAGCTTCTCTGCAGAGCTCCCCTCTTCGGCTCGGTAGAATTGTTCGACATCAGACACGCTGCGCGGCAGATCCGCAAACACCCCTGGAGAACTCCGAATCAGGGCTAGGAAATGAAATCTTTCCTTCGTTTATTTGCTCTGCATAATAAAGGCCTTACCCGCGGCGATCTTTTGGGCCTCCTGGATTTCCTGGAGGGCGCCTTGGGCTTCGGCCTGAGCATCGTGTGCGGATTGGCGAGCCTTGGTGAGTTCGGACTCTTGGTCCTTTATATTCTGCTCCAAGGTCTCGCACTTCCCCATGGCCTCTTGGAGCTCTTGTTGAACTTCAATGACCCGGGCCTCGTGGTTCTCAAGAGTGGCCTACTCCTTGGCCGCCCTTTTCTCGGCCTCGGCTACCTCCTTCTTAAGAGCCTCGACTTCAATCGCCGCTCCTATTACATACCATGAAAATTTTTTAGTCAAAAAAACCACTCACTTGTATTCAAATACAAACAAAGTTATCCCATACCTTGGTTATCCTCCAATTGCTTCTTTACTTGGCCGAGTTCCTTTTCGGCCCGCTCCAGTCTCTGCCTCAGTCCGGAGACCTCCGCAGTATGAGCGGTTGCAACTAATAGCGACGTTGGTCATTCGCATAGATATTTCTTAGTTAGTCTCCTGCGAAATGTATTTGATCCTCTATCCGGCTTTCTTTTCAAAACACCGAACATTGTATCAGGGGCTACTATCTATATTATGACAATCTTTTAACTTCATTACTTACCTCAAAGCCTGTTAGAAGGCTGGTGCAGGCTTCGGTCAGCCCACTTTTGACAGACTGAACCTTCCCAATCACCGCACCCATAAGGGTACGGTGCTCTTCAACGATGGAGGCGCTTTGCAGCGCCGCCAACAAAGTATCCGGCATCCCAGGGTGGATTGAGGTTGCTGGTGAGATAGGCGCACCACCTTCTGTTGAGGAAGGTTGCCAGCCTAACTCTAGAGTTGTATTGGTCTCCAGAGTTGTCTCTGGGTGGGGGCCGAATTCAGGATGGCCCCCGCCTTCAGCATCCATGGGGATCTGCTCCCCCATGTGTTCGATCACCGGGGTTTGACCCTCTGGCACCGCCTCGACGGTCTCCCAAGCTTTGCCCTGGCCTGGGCCCCTCTGGGACAACACCTCAGTGTTGTCCATATCTTTGGGGGAGGAGGCCGTCGGGAGAGTCTCGCTGTTCATTGCATCCGAGTCCAACGAATCTTCTGACGAAGATCGCCCGATTTCGGATCCGGCCGGACTGCAGAATATGAGACTCGATACATTAATACTATGCAAAAGTGAGATTGGATATATAGAGATGTCCGGGTTTATTTGTACTCACGATTTGGCCAGGGGCTTGACCTTGGGTTCCCACTCTGGGCTACTGTCGGCGGCCGCGGTAGGTTCGTCTAGAAGGGATGCTTTCCCCTTCTTAGACGTTTTGGCCTCCAAATGTGTGGAGGCCGTCCTCTTCTTTCTCCCCCTCATGGGGGGGACTGGCTTTCTTCTTCTTCCTCTCCCTCTTCCTCGTCTTTTTTGGAGGAGGAGTGGGCCTCGGTGTCTTCTGACACCATGTCTGAAGTGCCCTTACGACGAAGCCCGCCCTTGGTCTCCTTGGCCTCCTTCTGTGCCTTCTTCTTCGGCGCCTTGTATGGCGCCAGGACTAGCATCTTCATCAGAAGTGGGCCAGCTTGTTCCTCAGGCAGCGGAACCGGACAGTAGATCCGCTCTGCCTTCTCCGTCCAGGCCTGGGAGAATTGTGGGGGAAAGATTAGGTGTTTTTCCCAGGGTATACAAATAAAGGACACACCTTGACAACAAATAAAGACTCACCGAACTTGCGGGCTGGGACGCTTTGTGCCCGCGGTCCTCGGCGGTGTCCGGCCACGACTTGCTAGACTTGAATACCACCTTCCAGATGTCTTCATGTGTTGTGTCGGAGAAGTCTAGAAAGGTTTGGTGCTCTGCCGGATCAAACTCCCATAGATGGCAAGTCCGGCGTTGGCAAGGAAGGATCCGACGAACTAGCATCACCTAGACCACATCGACAAGTTTGATATTCTTGTCCTCCATGCTCTTGATACGTGCATGGAGTGGCGTCAGCCCGTCAAACGAAGGCCAGTCTAGGCCCTTTTCGGGCCAGGACATGAGCTGCGGTGGAGCTCCTGATCGGAACTCAGGGGTAGCGGCCCATTTAGCGCCGCGTGGCTCGGTGGTATAGAACCATTGTTGTTGCCAACCTTTGACGGACTCGTTGAATTTACCTGATGGCCATTTGATGTTGGGAATCTTGCTCACCATGGCTCCACCGCACTCGGCGTGTTCGCCGCCGACCACCTTGGGCTTCACGTTGAAGATCTTTAGCCATAGACCGAAGTGTGGCGGGATGCGGAGGAAGGCCTCGCACACGACAATGAATGTCGAGATATTGAGGAAGGAATAGGGGCATAGATCATGGAAATCTATCCCATAGTAGTACATAAGGCCGCAAACATATGGGTGGAGGGGAAACCCTAGCCCGCAAACGAAGTGGGGAAGGAATACAAGCCTCTCGTGGGATTCTAGAGTAGGGACGATCTGTCCCACCTCTGGGAGACGGTGTGCGATCTTCTTGGCCAGGTATTCGGCCTCTCCGAGCTTCTTAATATCCTTCTCCTGAACGGAGGAGGCCATCCACTTGCCCTGCGCTCTGGATCAAGACATGATTGGAGTGCTTTTTTGGGCGGAAGAGATGGGAGCTTGGGCGCTGGAGCTTGAGGATAAATGAGCAGAGGAAGAAGAGGGCGTGGGTGAAAGAGGGAAATCCTTATCCCTTTATAAAGGCAGTAAAAATCGTGTGCCTCCCCGTTCACCCTAAACTCGCTTATTTCCCAAGCGCCGTGCTGATGGCACAGTTGGGTTACCCATACCCGTATTGATGAGAATCCCGTGATAAGGGGACACGATCTCTGCTTCGACAAGACGTGCCAATGAAACCGCGCCTCAAAATACGGAGGGGCAGGATAAAAATGGTTCGAATAAAGGCCGGGCCATGGTGTGATGTCACGCTATGATATGTCAGCAGATCAGACTCGTGGGATGTTATACTCTCTGCAGTGGTATGTGGGATTTGTTTTGTAGAGCCGGACACAATTCTTATGTTCAAGATCTGTTTTGAAGTATTTGCGCGCCTTGCAATGCCGAAGACAATTTGCACGCCGTACTCATTATCATTGAAGCCTGGTTCAGGGGCTACTAAGGGAGTCCTGGATTGAGGGGTCCACGGACAGCCGTACTATATGCCAATGCTGGACTATTGGACTATGAAGATACAAGATACAAGACTTCCTCCCGTATCCGGATGGGACTCTCCTTTGCGTGGAAGACAAGCTTGGCTATTTGGATGTGAAGATTCCTTTCTCTGTAACCGACTCTGTGTAACCCTACCTCCCTCTGATGTCTATATAAACTGGAGGGTTTAGTCCGTAGGATGAGAACAATCATAACCATAGGGTAGCTTCTATGGTTTAGCCTCTACGATCTCATGGTAGATCTACTCTTGTAATACTCATATCATCAAGATCAATCAAGCAGGAAGTAGGGTATTACCTCCATCGAGAGGGCCCGAACCTGGGTAAACATCGTGTCCCTAGCCTCCTGTTACCATTAGCCTTACATGCATAGTTTGGGACCCCCTACCCGAGATCCGCCGGTTTTGACACTTGAACATGATCTAACAGTGGATCCTAAGAGTCTTCTTGATGGGGGCACAGAGTAGCAGCCGAGGCCGCGAACCCGTCGAAGACCAGGTCTCCTCGGATGTCAGCAACATAGTTCAGGTTTCCAAACCTGATCTAGTGGCTGGGGGCATAACTATCGACCTGCTCGAGGCGGCCGCTCGAGTTGGCACGAAGTACAAAACCACCGAACACAAAGACCTATCCGGGAAGAAAGGTTTCCCTGGATGCAGTATCATTGTTGATGAGGAGGCGAGCCATTGGTCCTTCTGTCGATGATACAGCGGAGCTCTCAATGAAAGCACGAATGTCGGTGTCAAAAATGGCAGATCTTGGGTAGGGGGGCCCAAGCTGTAGGTCTAAAGACGGATGATAACTATGAACAAAGAACACAGTGGTTACCCAGGTTTGGGCCCTCTTAATGGAGGTAAAACCCTACTCCTGCTTGATTATATTCGAAGGGTATATGGATTACAAGAGTTGATCTACCACGAGATCAAGTCGGCTAACCCTAGATTAGCTAGCCTAGCAATGTTGTGATCCTCCCTCCGATCTAACCCTCCGGTTTATATAGACACCGGAGGGGCTTGGGGTTGTACAAAGCCGGTTTAACAGAAAGGAAATAACATATCTGGACACCTATACTTGCCCTCCACGCATACGTGAGTCCCTTCCGGATACGAGAGGTGATCTTCAGTCTTGTACCTTGATGGCCTATTAGTCCGGCCCACATCCAATAGACCGGACGCCCGAGGACCCCCTAGTCTAGGATTCCCACAATCGCGGCTGGTCCCCAAGGCCCCGAGCCAATTTTATATCAGCGCCCCCATAGGCGTGCTACTATCTAGGGAGCGGTGGCCCCAAATTCAACGCCCGTCACCAAGAGGGTGAAGAAGACAACCACCAGAAGTACCAAGACTGAGGTGGTATGCCGCTAGTCTCCTCACCTTGCCGGGATCAAAGCTTCCCCCGCCAAGTAATCGGCGGATGTGAAAGTCGACTCCAGCGCTCATTCTGGCTTGAGCTCCTCGCGGATCTCATCTTACCCGGAGCCCCCAGCGCCTCAGCAGGGTTTAGAGCTGTCGAAGAGCTCTGCCCCTCCATCCCAGAAGAGAGGCAGGGCATCCTCGCGGCCCATGAAATTTAATTTGAGCTCCATGCTCATTGACGAGGAGTAAGGAAGATTTCCTTCTTGTAAATAGCGTTAATATACTTGATTATCTTTGCTGACTGACCTTTTGTTGTGCTGTCATTGGCAGGGAGGTGGAGGAGGACACGGAAACCCTCATCCACTGGTTGAAGAGGCTCCGGCGTGCTGGGTCACCAAAGACTGTGGAGAGCCTGGATTTGGCGGGGAGCAACACGGAGGATCCCACACCGAGCCCCCAGCCCAGCCCCCGGCCTGAGAATAGAAGGCTGGTCCCTCTTGCTGGAGGCGAGATTCCCACCCTTCAGATGGAGGTGGTGGCGATACGCAGGATGAGCTCCCCCAGAAGGGCATGTTCCCCTAGCTGACTCAACTGCAGAACCCCTGGCGAAGCCCTCCGTGGACGAGCCCGCACAGAGCATTGTCGTGTCTGCCACAGCAGAGGGTGGGGTTCATGGCCCGGCAACTGGTGCTACCTGGGTAACCGAGCCCCCTGCCCGGCAGGCTTTTCTGAGTATTTAACTTTCGCTCTTCTCCTTCTTCTTTATACATATCACTACTCCCCATATCCTAGCAATCTGTAACTCCTTCCTTTTTGCCATTCGCTTGTCCCCTCATCTGCAGTCCCCCAGGTCAAAAAGAGCCAGAGCTGCTGGAAGAGGTGGCCAGCATAGGGAGAGTTGCCACGGATGAGGCTGCCAAGATTAAGCATGGCAATTTTACCCATGGATATCCGATCTGAATGGACAGGGTTTGTGTTGGGAATATGACTATTGGGTATGACCTGCCCAGAAGGGGCCGGGTTATACCAATGGCAGTTCGTCAATACAAAGCCCATGAAGATGTTGAAGATGGCGACTCACGAAGTAGACTGGCTAAGGGCCCAAAGCCCAAAGGCGACTTAAGGCCCATAGGGGTAAACCGCCATATTTGTATGACTTATATTGTAAGGCAAGTATACTTAGTCACCGAGCCGGACACATTGTTTATGATCTGGCCGGGACTCCGTGAGCCGCCGGGTGTCAACCTGTTTATATAAAGGGAAGACCCGGCGGTGGTTTAGGGTAAGAAACAAGAGATCGAAAGCTAGGTCAAGCGGATTTTCTCCCTGGTAATCGAGACATAAGCAATCCCACCTCAAACTGGATTAGGCCTTTACCTTCACCGCAAGGGGGCGAACCAGTATAAACTCCATGTGTCCTTTGTCCTGTTTAACCCCTTTAAGCTAACCTAGTTGCGATGGCTCCACGACTAAGTCCTCACACTAGGACATCTACCATGACAATTCCATGATAGTTGGTGCCCACCGTGGGGCCAGCACACAGTGGTTTCGAGTTCTTGAAGGGCAGCTTCGAAGGGATCAAGGGATATGTTGTGGGTCAGATGACCAAGACTCATTGCGACAAGCTCTACGTCGACGATGCAGGCTGGGGCCCCGAGGCCGGCTCAATTGAGTACGGTTATCGGGTCCCCTTCGGCGGAATCCGCGTTTTCATTAGCAAGATCGGTGAACCGGGCCCTGAGCCAGACATCTGCACCGACATCATCGAGACGGCTCAGCGTGGGCGACCAACCAGAGTTCAGCCCACCGTGAAGCAGGCCTTCGTGGGATTCATCCATGGGGCGGAATCTGAGGATAGATCGGTGTCTGGTGGTGAAACGGGCGTCTACGCCGATGGAGAGTCTTCCACTGGTGACACTGATTTGCTGTACCAACTGCAAGTGGCCGGCTTGGGGGCTATTTCGATGGCGACAATATTCCGGACCCCTATGAGGTGCCAAATAGGGTCGCGATTTTCATGGCCGGTGCACAGCCAGCACAGAATTCTTCGACTGCGGTAGCAATGATCACCAGGTCAGCAACGGCAATGGAAGCCAGGGGTAGGAGGCCCTGTGCGCCCGCCGGCTCAAGTTTTGACCGACTTGCTGGATAATCTAGCAACATTGTTAATAGCGGAGGTTAACGTGGTAAATCAAGTTCAGCACAATGCGGAGGTTGCAAAGTTGCGTGATGAGATAGCACAGGCCAAGGAGGAGTTGAATGCAGAGAACATAGGGATGGCCACGGAGCGGGCTGCTTTAGATGCTCAGGCACAGCAGATTCAGTCAGAGGCTTTTCGGCTTACGATGGATCAAAATGCTTCCAATGAAGTCATGAGGAGGAGGCATCAGTCTCGTCTACCTTTAATTTACGAGGCAAGAAACCTCTTTGGCACGCTTGGAGTGGGGACCAGTAACCAACCAGATATAAACCGGGTCGAAGCGCTTGGGGCTGGAGCGCCGGCTCAGCCGCGCACGACGGAGCAGCCCTGTCTCAATACTACTCCACCTCAGTATGTACCGACACCACCGGGTCATTATTCTAATCCTTTGGATAACATGATCGCTGCAGCAACACGGCTAGCGGCTCTACCGGTTGTGGGCGAATCACCGGCAGTGATTGAAATACGATGAGCCGGGGAGTGTATCCATTCCACGCCACGTCCAAGCAAAAGTTATAGCAGGCATATTGATGAGCCAGCCGTGTCAAGCAGTGGACGAAACCGCAACCTGCCCCATGGGCATGACCCAGCGAGTGGTTGAGGTAATGCTCAGAATTTTGTGGATCAGGGTAGAGCGCGTCAGGAGGCTGAGCTGGAGGCTCAGTATGCGACTCATGAGCATTCTCCGGCTTGTCCGACAAATTCGGTGGAGACAATGTGACCTTCATAACTTCAGGTGTGCCAGGTTTTGCGCCAGCTCTATGTGATGAGTGTTTGCCTAAGGATTTCAAGGGTCCTCGCAAGGTGCCTAACTAGACCGCTGACTTACCACCTGAAACTTGGGTTGAGAGTTACGAGATGGCCATGGAACTGCTGGATGTTAGCGATGCTGCATGTGTCAAGTATTTCACCATGATGTTGGATGGGACAGCTCGCACTTGGTTGAAAGGGCTACATGCCATCTCCATTGGTTCGTGGGCCGAGTTAAAAGCCCAGTTTATTCAGAATTTTAAAGATACGTGCAAGCAGCCTATGTAAATTGTGGATTTGGACGGCTGTGTTTAGGAAGAGGGCAAGTCAACAACCCACTGGGTACGCCGGGTCTCAACTATCCTGCACTCATCGGATTGCATCAATGCCGGCTCAGCAGTATTGATGTTAGAGAAGAATCGCCGTTTTTTGCCCCTTAAACAGAAGCTAGGGCGGCTTAAGCGCCGCTGCAGCAACATGGGGGAGCTGATGGCGGCTCTGGTTAAGTATGCCGACTCTGATGGTACCAAGGACCTCGAGTCTGATGATGAAAAGCCGGGAAAGGGAAAGAAGAGTGGCTGTCGTGGTTCTAAGTCTGACAGTAGAGTGGGGGGTAGGTATGGAGAGGCAAGGTCCTAGCTATGGAGAGGTTGTAAACACAAGAGATGTACGAGTTCAGGCCCTTCTCGGAGGAAGTAAAAGCCCTATGTCTCAGAGCCCGGAGGCGGTCGAGTGGATTATGTGTATATGAGTTACCGGGTGCCGAACCCTTCTGCCTGTGGAGGGGGGTGGCTTATATAGAGTGTGCCAGGACCCCAGCCAGCCCACGTAATGAAGGGTTTAAGGTGTATTAAGTCCGGGGCGTTACAGTTAACGCCCCACATAAAGTGTCTTTACTATCATAAAGTCTACTTAATAACAGGCCGTTGCAGTGCAGAGTGCCTCTTGACCTTCTGGTGGTCGAGTGAGTCTTCGTGGTCGAGTCCTTCAAGTCAGTCGAGTGAGTCCCTCATAGGTCGACTGGAAGGCGATCTCTCCTGAGGGTGTCCTCGGGCAAGGTACTTAGATTAGGTCTGTGACCCTACCCTAGGTACGTGACTCCATCATTAGCCCCCGAATGGATTGAGGCTTGAGTGATGAAGGAGTTGATGTTGTTTCCGATTAGCTTTCGCATACTGGTCGTGCGTTGTTTTTGAACCAAAAAATTCTCTCTGTTGATAGTGAACAACTTTTCTTCAGTCGACTCGATCCATTATTTTTCTTCGTCGAGTGATCTTTTGGACTTCGCTGATTTCCGAGCGACGGATCGCAGGAACTCCCGCGTCTGGCAGACTGATCTGCCGTCCGCGGATTCCGCGGGATACGGAATTTGGGGGAGCGCGCGAAGCGGAGCGGACCGCAGTGCTCGGATGGGACGGGGCATAGACGCCTCGATTCCTGCGCCGCTTTTTTCGTCACGTATCACGCTTGCGCGACTGTTACAGGATATGATTAGATCGACCGGGCCCACCTGTCATCCACTCGGAAGGGATCTTATAAATGCGCCCGGTGAGGGTTTTTTGAACAGTGCGTCAGCATTCTCTCTCTGCTCCCTTCGTCTCCGCCCAATGCGCTCGCTCTCGCCTCCGCACAACTTCTCCTCACGCGCCTCGCCGGTAGCCATGGTCAAGGAGAAGACGGCGGTGCTGGAGCGCGCGAAGAAGGCGTCGGCGGCGGAGAAGGCGAAGGGGAGATCCACCAGCCGCGGCGGGTCTTCGTCCAGATCTCGCCTGCCGAAAGGCTGGGTCCAGGGAGATTGGATCCAGTCGACCATCAGGGAGAAGGATCTCCTCGACATGGCCAACGAGGGCCTGATCCCTCATGGAGCTGCGAGGCTTCCGGGGAAAGAGTGGCAGCCCCAGCCGGAAGAGGGTGAGTGCGTGCTTCTGGCTACCCATGTTGACCGTGGATTCTCTTTGCCGCCGAGCATTTTCTTCCGTGGTTTCTTGAACTTCTTTGGAGAGCAACTCCACCACTTTACCCCGAACTCTATCGCCTATCTTGCCGCGTTTGTGTCCATGTGTGAGAGTTTTCTGGGCTGTCGACCGCATTGGGGCTTGTTCAAGCACATATTCACGTGTCGCTCTCAAACCGTGAAGAAGGCGAGCCCAGGCGACGAAAGAACCCGAGTTGTCCAAATGTGTGGGGGTCTGGGGATCCAGGTGAGGAACAAGAGCACCTTCCCAGCCATGACATTTCCCGAGTCAGTCAGAGGCTGGCAGTCGACCTGGTTCTACTGCCAGGATCAGTCGACGCCGGGGCAGTCGAGTGGACTCCCTCAATTTACCATGGACCGAGTGAACAAGCCCTCCTCTCTGAAGTTGATTCCGGAGGAGAAAGCTGACGTGAAGATGCTGATGGAGCATGTAGTTCAGTTGGTTCGGGAGGGAGTGACGGGTATGGATCTCCTGGAGGTTTTCCTTAGGCGTCGTATCCAGCCCCTTCAGTTCCGGAGCCATTGCATGTGGTTGTACTGCGGGACTGAGGATGTGACTCGGGTCAATCCAGAAACAGTCGACGATGCCACTCTGGAAAGGTGGATGGCCGCTGTTATTGGGAACAAGGATAACCCTCGCGGAGCCAGAAGGATTCCTCCACTCGACTGCCACAGTGATCCAAACAAGGTATGTCTGCTCCACTCCCCATTGTATTCTCGTCATATTTATTTCTGTTTTCTCTGCCGATCGGTCGACTGATCTTTGTCTTGATGTCTATCAGGCCCTCACTGAACTGTACTCGATGCCCAACGGAGCACAGGCTCCGACCGAGGAGGGAGAAGCGAGCGGGGGCGAGAGCAAGGAGGAGGAGTGGGACTCGGACGCCGCTGAGGCCGATGATGATGATGATGACGATGATGATGATGATGATGATGACGATGAGGACGAGGAAGAGGAGGAGGAGGAGGAGGTCGCACCACCGCGCTCGGAAAGGCGGTCGAAACTTGTCCATGACCCTGCGACTGGACGCGGCGAGGGGGTTGCGACTGTTACCCAGTCGACCAAGCGCCCTCGGACCACCTCTCCGGCGCCGACTGAAAAGGCGTCGAAGCAGCCCAGGGCGGCCCCGTCAAAGCCGACCAAGCACTTGCCGAAGATGAAGGTGTCCATCCCCACCACATCAGGGTAATCATGTTGCTTAAGTCTTCTTGTTTTGTGTGAACTTTATCTCAGGTTGGCGCTGGAGTTAGTCGACTAACTCTTTGGAGTTGCAGTGCTGCTACTTCTGAGACCTCGGCCCGGGCTGACGACCATGAGATGGAGGACGCAGCAACCTCAAAACCTGGTACTATACTCTTAACACCGTCTTTAGTCGACTGACTCATGATCTAATCCTGATTCTTTTCTGTAGCTCCATCCAATGTTGTTATCACTCTCCCTGATGATGATGAGATGAGGAACCGCTGAAGTACAGAAGGAGTAGGAAAGCGTCTGCCAGCAGGGTGACCCAGGATGTGACGGTGCCTGAGACTCTGGTCGCGGAGGAGGAGAACACCACTCGACACACCGTGTCCTCCGCAGATCCACTGACGAGTGCTCCGCAGCCCTCCCTCTTCACGACGCACCACGTCCCAGAGGACCAAGCTGGCGCAGCGAAGGAGGCGATACGCCAGGCAGGGATCATGATGGAGCAGTTGAAGACCATCCGGGATGCGAGCCAGGCAGCTTACGACGCCAGTTCCGCCCTCCAAAGCAATGTTCAGGTCAGTCGACCACCGTTTGTTCTGTTAGGATATGCTATCAAAAACTTTTCTTTCCAGAATTTATTGTAGTCACCCAGTGGGTGTGTCCATTTAAACTCCGTGTTAGCGGGGGCACGCTGAGTGCACCCGCTGGGTGTAGTCCCCAAGGCTAAGGTCGACTGCTGGCAGTCGGCCTTAGGCTTTATAATTTCAGTCTTTCCGTCATTCAACTATGGCGAATGGACTTCGTAAACCGGTGGGGGCACGCTGAGTGCACCCACTGGGTGTAGTCCCCAAGGCTAAGGTCGACTGCTGGCAGTCGGCCTTAGGCTTTATAATTTCAGTCTTTCCGTCATTCAACTATGGCGAATGGACTTCGCAAACCGGTGGGGGCACGCTGAGTGCACCCACTGGGTGTAGTCCCCAAGGCTAAGGTCGACTGCTGGCAGTCGGACTTATGCTTTATAATTTCAGTCTTTCCGTCATTCGACTATGGCGAATGGACTTCGCAAACCGGTGGGGGCACGCTGAGTGCACCCACTGGGTGTAGTCCCCGAGACTGTGGTCGACTGCTTGCAATCGATTACAGTCTTAAAGAATATATCTCTTTTTTTTGAGGTCGACTGGTCGACTCTATCTTCAATAGGATTAGTGGGGGCACGCTGAGTGCACCCACTGGGTGTAGTCCCCGAGACTACGGTCGAATGCTTGCATTCGGCTGTAGTCTTAGAAACGCGTGATTTTTCCTTTTTCACTCGGAAGTGAATTATATTTGACATTTAGTAGATTGGTTCTTCGCAGAACTCCTGTGATCTTGTGGCTCGCTACTCTGAGCTGGAAAACAAGCACATTCAGCTCGAGCTGAATTTGAAGCTGGTTCAGGACAATCTGACGAAGGCAAAGGAGGAGACCGAAGGTATGTTTGGTGAGACCTTGACGACTGCTTTTTCCCTTCATTTGTTTCAAAATCTGATCTTGATGTAACTTGCAGGTAAGGTGAGGGAGGCCCAACGGAAGAAAGACCTTGAACTAGCTGAGAAGATCAAGCTTGTTGATGAGAAGTTAGCTTCAGTCGCCAAGCTTGAGCAAGAAAATACCAATCTGAAAGCTGCTCTTGGGAAGAAAAAAGATCTAGAGGCCTTCCTGAATGGTCTTGCCAAGAAGCTGTTTCTTATGCTTGAAGGTAAATCTCTATGCTCGGCAATCATTTCCAACCGTGGTTTTTCCATTCGACCATTGTCTTGACTCGGTGATCGTCCTTGCAGAATTTTGTCAAAACTTTGAAGAAGAAACTAGCCGGCTGGAACCAAACCTTGACCCCGTCAATTCTCCGATGAACGACGAAGTTGCCATGAATGTTTTCCGACTGGAGTCCCGTGTTGCAGCTGTCGTGGACTATCTTGCAAGGCTGAAGGTCGCCACATCTCGCATCGACTCGACGCTCTGGCTCGGGGAGACACTTCAGAACGACCTCGAGTCGCTGATGGCTCGCTTGAACACGATCCTTGGTCGAGTGCAGGAGTGGAAAAAGTCCTCGGCTCGGTGCGGTGCAGATGTTGCTCTGTGTCTGGCCCGAGTCCACTGCAAAGATGCGCGAGAAGACAAGCTGGCGGCCCTCCGGGTGGCCAACACCAAGAAACACGACTTCAGGTCCTTTATGGAAACTTTCCTTGCTGCTGCCACTTGGATCGCAGATGGAATTGATCTTGATGAGTTTGTTGCACCTTCCAGCCCTCCGCAGGAGGGGTAAAAAACTTCTTCAAAGCTCGACGCTTTCAATTTGCCTCGGTATGCCGAGTGGAGTTGTAACCGATAAACTTTAACAGGCCTAGTGCCTGAGCACTTTCGGTTCCTTTTGGTATCGATCCCAACTTGAATTTGGTGTTTGAATATGATTGTTTTTGGCTCGAAATGTCTTTTGCAGGCCCAAAACAAGACGCTCACTGCAGTCGACTTATTCCTTAATCCACTTAGGCGAGCACTGGGCTGCAGCTAAGCCCCCGAGTGAGAGGTTTTCTCTTCACTCGGTAGGATTTCTATATCTTAGGCGAGCACTGGGCTGCAGCTAAGCCTCCGAGTGAGAGGTTTGCTCTTCACTCGGTGGGATTTTGATAACTTAGGCGAGTACTTGGACTGCAGCTAAGCCTCCGAGTGAGAGGTTTGCTCTTCACTCGGTAGGATTTTTATATCTTAGGCGAGTACTTGGACTGCAGCTAAGCCCCCGAGTGGAAGTCTGGCTTACCACTCGGTAGGATTTTCATAACTTAGGCGAGTACTTGGATTGCAACTAAGCCTCCGAGTGGGAGGTTTGCTCTTCACTCGGTGGGATTTTGATAACTTAGGCGAAACGGATTCGCAGCTAAGCCTCCGAGTGGGAGTCTGGCTCACCACTCGGTAGGATTTTTTACAAACTTAGGCGGAACGGATTCGCGGATAAGTCACCCACTGAGGGGGGATTTTATTGGACAAAATAAAAAGTGACAAAAATTATGGAGGAACTATGACACTATTATTTTGAGGTCCATGAACTACAGAAGTACTTTATTGCAACTCATCCGAGTGATAAAACTTAAGTGTAAAATGGGCGGAGTAGTTCCGCGTTCCAAGCTCGGGGCTCGTCGATATTATGCTCGACGTTGTAAAGACGGTACGCCCCGTTGTGAAGAACTTTGGTGACGATGAAGGGTCCTTCCCAAGAAGGAGCAAGCTTGTGTTGTTTCTTCTGATCCACTCGGAGAACTAAATCTCCTTCTTGGAAGGCTCGACCTCTCACATTTCTGGCGTGGAAACGACGCAAATCTTGTTGGTAGATGGTCGACCGGATCAGAGCCATCTCCCTTTCTTCCTCTAAAAGGTCGACTGCGTCCTG